>NC_046978.1:18371374-18406374 GCF_009769545.1 Cyclopterus lumpus | reverse complement strand
AATCTTAATACTAATTACAATAAAAATCATGATGAATAATGATATTAATGCTAATAATATTACAATAAACATAATCATGAATAATGATATTAAAGCTAATAATAATTTCAATAGAAATAATAATGATATTAATGCAAATAATAATTAAAATAATAATGAATAATGATATTAATGCTAATAATATTACAATAAAAATAATAATGAATAATGATATTAAAGCTAATAATAATTTCAATAGAAATAATAATGATATTAATGCAAATAATAATGAATAATGATATTAATGCTAATAATAATAAAAATAATAATGAATAATGATATTAATGCTAATAATAACAATAAAAATAATAATGATATAATGCGAATAACAACCACTATAATTTTTTAAATAATAAATACTAATAATAGTAATGCGACTACTATTATTAGTATATTAATAATAATACGTTATTATTATAATAATTTTTATTATAAAAACAAAAACAATAATTATAATATTAATGCATTTTATTTGTATTGTGTTAAAAAAACGGTAACATTTAAAATTTAAATAAGCAGGATGTGGAGAGCTGTTTTGAGTGAGTGAGAACCGGTGTAAGAAATAACCGTAACGCTGAGTGACATTTTCTCCCCAAAAGCGCGGCCTCCTGTCAAAATGGTGTGAGAACACACACACACACACACACACACACACACACACACACACACACACTCACACTCACACACACTGAAGGCAGGTCTATATAGCAGCAGTAATAATAATACATTATTCATATGCGGCTCATCGTGCTCCCCTGAAGCACCGCTTCCTTCCCCTCACTAAAGGTGCACCTCCTCTCAAGTGTCCCTTTGAGACTCATAAATAAATCAAAGGGTTATTCTGGTATTTCTTTTCCTCCCAGCGGGGGCTCTCCTAGACGACCATCTGTTCCCTGTGGGACGTGGACTCTGCGGCGCTGTTGTTCTGCTCGGTGTCTCGTTTCCCCCCCCACACACACACACACACACACACACACACACACACACACACCGAAGGGCACCGAGATGCGTCGCCGTCTTTAGAATATCTGGTTTTGTTTTTGCAGAAAGTCAATGAGACGGAAAGAGAGGCCCGAGAGAACCGGTCTGAGCAACCGGGACGAACCAATAGCATCAACAGGACTTCTTCTTCTGCTTCTTCTGAGTGTGAGGTCTAAAGCATGGACTTCTATACAACCAGAGGAGTCGCCCCCTGGTGGTCAGCAGAGAGAATGCAGCTTTAACACATGAAGCATAGACTTCTATACAACCAGAGGAGTCGCCCCCTGGTGGTCAGCAGAGAGAATGCAGCTTTAACACATGAAGCATAGACTTCTATACAACCAGAGGAGTCGCCCCCTGGTGGTCAGGAGTGAGAATGCAGCTTTAACACATGAAGCATAGACTTCTATACAACCATAGGAGTCGCCCCCTGGTGGTCAGGAGAGAATGCAGCTTTAACACATGAAGCATGGACTTCTATACAACCAGAGGAGTCGCCCCCTGGTGGTCAGCAGAGAGAATGCAGCTTTAACACATGAAGCATAGACTTCTATACAACCAGAGGAGTCGCCCCCTGGTGGTCAGGAGAGAGAATGCAGCTTTAACACATGAAGCATAGACTTCTATACAACCATAGGAGTCACCCCCTGGTGGTCAGGAGAGAGAATGCAGGTTTTAAGACACTTCCGCGTTGGCTTCACTCAACACAAGCGGAGGTTGACGCCTGCATGCTGCAGAGCGGGGGTCCATTGCACTAAGTGTGCTCGGCCGGCCCGGCTGTGTCAACAAAGGGAGGAGAAGCTCTGATACCAACACACTCGGAGGGAGACGTCGCTCCACTGTATTTTAGATGATGCTAGTTGTATTCCCACTATCCAAACCAACGGCTCAATGACTCGGTTTCTCGTGTTAGTGGTGCAGACTGAATCTGGAGTGCTTTGCTGGTCAAAATCAAAAGCTTTGTAGGTTTGAAATATTGTTTTAATACGAGTCAAACTCCAGAAAGATGCTGTCGGGGTGTTAATATTTCAACAGATTAGGGTTATTTTTCTTGGCCAGCGTTGAAAGTCACGATTGCATTTTGGTTGATTGCAAGTACAACGACGATAAAGCTTGAATTAAAACCTTGCCATCGTAATAACGTTGATCCCCAACAATAACGTGTCAGACATTTGCAACGTGCGATGTCAAGCCGGAAGATTATGAACGCGGTTTTAACCTTCGAGAACACTCACACCCTGAGAAGCTGCCAGTGAACGTTGGTTAATCCTCTGCTAATCGATCCGCTAATCGTTGTTCAGCGCCGCGTGTGAGGGGTACCAGGCGCCACGCGGCGGATTACGCAGACAGATACAATCACGTGCGAGTCTGAATGAAGATTAAGAGATGCACCTGCATATCCCACGCGCATGGGCAGAGCGACAACCACAAACACCTGCGTGATGTCTCGACTTTGCGGCCGCAGGATTAAAAAACGTTGCGCCACATACAGCTCGACTCTAATCTCTTTTACCTTTTATTATGGCTTTGCGCAATAATAAGCAGGCGCTTTGCAGGATGGATTAATTGGGTAATAGTGTGACATTGTGTGTGTTGGTGGTGGGGTGAGCTGGCATGTGTGTGTGTGTGTGTGTGTGTGTGTGTGTCTCGTGTGAATGGGCTCTTTTGTGCGCCGACGTCATCGTATCTTTCGGCTGCACTTGCAGCGTCGCAAGACAAGTTCAACATGGCCATTGTGGTGCAACGAGTGTGGCGACGCACGACTCGAGTGTGCGCGTGTGTGTGTGTGTGCGTGCGTGTGTGTGAGAAAGAGGTGTTTGTGCGTGGGCGTGTGGAGGTGCGGTACAGCTTTGCACACATAATGCAGGCTAATCGAGAGGTCACCAAAGGGCAACTAGTTCTGGAGTGAGAGTGTTTGGATTATGTGGCTCAGACTGCAGCTTTTCTATGAGTAAACATAAACTATGTGGCAGACATGACAACACATTCCTTTCTACACTGTTATACAACAGCTACATTTAAAAAATACATTAATAAAGTATTAAAAAGTTTCTCTTTTCGAGTGTTAGAACATTCATAATGCTGCACGTCTGAGGGGTGTGTCTGTGTTTGTGTACGTGTGTGTGTGTGTGTGTCTGTGTTTGTGTACGTGTGTGTGTGTGTGTGTGTGTGTGTGTGTGTGTGTGTGTGTGTGTTTTCTAATCGCATCGGACCATTCCGTGCAAGACAATAGCGCCTCTGTCCGTGTCGTTCACCGTGCGTTCTCGACCGGACCCGCATCTTTTCGGTATAACCGTGCGCATGCGGGCCGCTGGTCGGCTCACTCTCCGCATGCGCATGCGCGCACAGACGTGTGATCGGAGGAGGGAAAGCGCATGCAGGTCGAGGTCGTTAACGTGAGTGCACGAAGTCCTGACACATTTTTAAGTTCTGGCCTTTTTTGATTAAAAAAAATAAATAAAATGTCCTATTTTGTCTGCATTTCATAATTATAATTGCATAAATATGTCTACCAAAAGATGCAAATATATAATTATATAACAAGTATAATAAGGAACTGAAATACTCAACACAAATTATGAATCACTCCTAAATAAAGTGATAACAATAGAAACATATGGTGGATTTAGATGTCGTTATAATGGTCAACAATGAGCCGCAGATGTTCTTCAGGCTGCAGCATCCAAATACACTTCCGGTTTAGAATTTCAAAACAAAAGTTTCTTCTTCTTTTTTTTTTTTTAAACAGTGCTGTTAATGATTAATTTCATCTTCCTTTATGTGGCAAAAACGATGTGTAGGCGTTGGCTGTATACGAGGTTTTAGTAGAATTAAATAATAAACAAAAACATACGCTGCATATCATGTCTAAAGAAGGCGATTTAATTAAGTACAACAGCAAAATAAATGCCTTTTTAAATGACAAATTAGTAGCAGACAGGAAGTGTAATGTTCTATATTAATTTTAAATTAATTTTTATAATAAAGGTCTTTATTTCAAGATGCTGCAGCAGCATCCCGCACATCTGGAAATTAAAAGAACTTCACATAAACGGCTCCTATAAAGAAACTCACCGCGGCCGTCGGTCAGTTCATCCGGGCGGCGTCAGCGGAGAGAGAGAGAGAGAGAGAGAGAGAGAGAGAGAGAGAGAGAGAGACGACTCCCAACATCCACCGGCTCTCATCCAAACCAGCCCGGAAGTGACACGCGCGTCGTGCTGCACGGCCGTCGGGTTGGGAGGGAGGGGAGCGGTGATTGGACGAGTCGAGGTGGCGCGTGCTAGGGGCCGAGCCAAGATTTGGATAGGGAGGGCTCGGGGTGATGCATACATGGGGGGGGGGGGGGGGGGGGGGGGGGGGGGGGCAGTCGCACGCGCACACAGACTACACACCTAATAATTGATGTTGAAGCTGCACGTGTGATTATGCTCCTCTTCAGCATTTACAGCTAATGTGAAAGTCAATAGAAATATTATTATTATTATAATATATATATATATTTTTTAAATGGCTCCCATCCTGGACTGGCTCCATATTAACTTCCTTATTTTTTTCTTCTTCTTCTTTTTCTTGAGTCATGGTTACACAGCGGTGTGACACATGGTCTACATTTAAACCGGTATAAAGAGGGAGGGGCTGCCGGTTCATCGTGACCCTTTTCAAAATACACCGCCACCACTGCCCCGGTGGAACTGCCCCAGAACTATACACACAATGTCCCCACTGAGAATCTCCTTTGACCCAGATGGTGTAATAATCCATAAAAAGCCACCACCCAGCCCAAAGCACACACACACATGCACACACACATGCACACACACATGCAGGCCTCCTCCACATGTATGTTTATTTAGGGCCGCGGGTGGAGCCCTCGGCATACAATGCTGATGATAACGGTGACCTGATGCAGTTTTTCTTATCTTTATTGTCACGCATTATGGAAAATATATTTTTTGTATTTTGGTATACTTTTTTTTTTCATGCGGACTGCTCTATTATATTATAAATCTAAGTAAATATATGGAGCCGTGACTCACTTGTGCAGGGTCATGCGGATGGCAGTGTGTGATGGAATGAAAAGCGCTGAAATGAGGCTTTTGAGACCGCTGTCTGCACGTTGTCGTCAGCGTTGTCGTGACGATCCTTCATGCACCACTCCATCATCTGATCCACTGGTTCTTTGCTGGCTTCCTCTCCTAAAATCCTTGAACACCTGGTCTCCAGGCAGCTTTAAGACGTGCTGGATAAGATCAATATGTTTTTGATTTCCATCCTGGCCTTATTAACCATGACATTTTCTCTCCTCCGCCTCACGAGTATTCAGGTCATTGCCAGTAAAAGTATCCATTGTGCAGTAAAATGTCTCTTACATGATGTTTCTGCATTAATATTCAACCTGCATTAAAGTCTATTTGGCATTTTACTGCTGTTTATGTTTTTTTTAACTCGTTGGACAGTTTAATTTACAGCAA
This sequence comes from Cyclopterus lumpus, assembly GCF_009769545.1. Taxonomy (NCBI): domain Eukaryota; kingdom Metazoa; phylum Chordata; class Actinopteri; order Perciformes; family Cyclopteridae; genus Cyclopterus; species Cyclopterus lumpus. The sequence continues at coordinate 18,400,882 of NC_046978.1, read as the reverse complement.
TGCGTCATAAAGATCATAATGTTTTTGTATACCATTTTTCTGCCTTGTGATGATGCTGATCCAAGAGGGCTTAAAGTTTAAAAAAAGTTTTTTTTACAAAGTTTAAAGAAGTAGGAACATTTTCTGAACCCATAAGGAACATTTTCATCCTTCCGTTCATCACAAACCAGGTAAAATGTATAATATCTCCCTCTATTTACAACTTTTCTCAAACAAACAATTACACTGTTCACCATAAAACATTCCTTACAGTTCGGGACAGTTTCGGGGAACAATTTAACGGAAATGCATAATTTGGTCTTTATTATTTATTTATTATGTATTATTATTATTTATTATTATTTTTAAAGAAAAATATATTATTTATCCTATTTTAGTTCACATTAAAGTGATCAATATTAATTATGAAAACATATATATTTAGATAACAATGCCACAACAAATAAATAAAGGTTAAATTAGTTAAATTCAATAACATTTCTGCCTTCAGAACTCCTTTATACAGCTGTGTAGCCTACTTCTCTCAATAAATCAGGGGAAATAAGTCAGGGAAGACAAAGGGACCTCATTTTGGATGTAATTAATTACAATAGTCACAAATGTAAAAGTTGTACATCCACAAATTATTTTATTTCTAGTTTAACTGCATTTTCGCTCAGGCACCGCCCCGGACAGCTTCAGCCGGCTGGTTGGGGGTCCTTCACGCGCTGCGCCGAGGAGGATTAGCAGCCAACATGCCGACCGTCGGAGTGAAAAGGGATCTTCTCTTCAAAGCTTTGGGCAGAACATACAGTGAGTCGTGTTTACAACACGTTAAAGTAGTGAACGACGCGTCTGCCCGAGTTTTAAAGACGTCAACGCGTCTCTAAAAGAGCCGGAAATGGTCAGAATAATGCCCGGAAGTCACGAGCCGGTTAGCAAAGCTTGCGCGAGCGGCTGGGTTTTAACCGAGTTAAAAGTTACCTGGCTTTAATTAAACCATGAATGAGACCGGCTTTGTTTCTGTAAGAGCATTATAACCGAATGCGACTCATTTATAACACATCCTTGCTTATTAATTGTGGAATTGAGAACGTGGTCTTCGTTAGCCGTCTGACGTCAACGTGATTGCATCATTCTCCCTGTCATTTAATGTAGAAAGCAGTTTGTTGTTGTTGTTGTTGTTGTTGTACTACGTGTTTGTTTCTTCTTTTAGCCGACGAGGAGTTTGACGAGCTGTGCTTTGAATTTGGGCTCGAGCTGGATGAAATTGTGAGTAAACTACGTAAAAAAGCATATATATATATATATATTATATCTTTCTTTTATTATTATTATTATTATTATTATTATTATTATAGTGTGTTTTTATTATTAACTGTGGCAAAAAAACTAATGGCAAATAAAAACCTTGAACCAAACCACAGCGTGTCATATGAGCAAAAGCACCACATAAATAGATAATTAAAATTGAATTCAACTACACACACACACACACACACACACACACACACACACACACACACACACACCTGTGTGAGGAACGGTCTGCTTGATCCATAACAAGTAACCAGTGAACTCTGATTCCAGACCTCGGAGAAGGAGATAATCAGCCGAGAGCAGGGGGGCTCCAAGGCGTCGGGGGCGTCTGACGTCATCCTGTACAAGATCGACGTCCCGGCGAACCGCTACGACCTGCTGTGTCTGGAGGGGCTGGTCCGTGGACTGCAGGTCTTCAAGAACAAGTGAGTGTGTCACCCCCCCACCCCCCCCCAACCCCACCTCGAATGTGCTTGAATGTGGTGGCCTGAAAACCTAAAGCGAAGGATGATCGCTAAGTGCGTACACCGGTTGACCAGATTCAATTCAAGACTTTCCTAAATTTAAAAAAAGGATGGGATAAGTTCACGACCGATGGGTTTTAAAACATCCTTGTGGTTGACTGTGTGTTTTGAGTTTGTGTGAAACGTGCTTAAAGTTACCGTGAGGAACTTTTAACTGGTTGTGAAGCAGTCTCGATTTAATACCGATGCCTATTAGTGGCTTTTGGGAAGGGAGACAACGGGAGAACCAGAACCAGGACTGTACGTAGCAGACTGTCAGACCCTGCTGGACTCTGGTGCTCAGAAACACTACCGCTTAAATCCACAGGGGGCGCCAGAAACGACACAAAAATGAAAGTCCCTTCCAGTAACTGTGATCCCAGGCTGCTGCTGCATTATGGGTGAACTGCATGCATACTTAGAGATGGTGTTTGCGTTGCAGGTTGGAGGCACCTCGCTACAGACGCGTCGCCCCGGTCAGCGGGGAGCCTCAGAAGCTGATTATTACCAAAGAGGTGGGTGGAGGCATTCTCAATAATGAACGGCGAGCGAGCGGCTTGTGGCATGAGGCGCTCAGTAGTTGTGTGAATCGTATGAATGCGCGTCTCTCCACGGCAATAACGAAGTTAATTCTGAATTTGTATGTGCAGACGGCGGCGGTGCGACCCCACGCCGTGGCGGCGGTGTTGAGGAACATCACCTTCACACAGGAGCGCTACGACAGCTTCATCGAGCTGCAGGATAAACTCCACCAGAACGTCTGCAGGTCAGATTAGTACAGCAGCATGGTTTTTGGGGGTTTTTGGTCATTTTTAATCGTTGTTTACCACGCAGGAAGAGGAGCCTGGTGGCCATCGGGACTCACGACCTGGACACCGTCTCCGGTCCTTTCACGTACACGGCCAAACCCCCGGGAGACATCCGCTTCAAACCCCTCAACCAGACCAAGGAGTACACCGCCGCCCAGCTCATGAGCCTCTACAAGGTGAAGGCCGCCGGTGAGAAGAGACGTTTTAGTTTTTTTGTCTGTCGGGATGCGCCGCCGCTAACCCGCCGTCTCTTTCTTTGTGACCCTCGCAGACGGACAGCCACCTGAAGCATTTCCTTCACATCATTGAGGACAAGCCCGCGTACCCCGTCATCTACGACAGCAACGGCGTTGTGCTGTCCATGCCTCCCATCATCAACGGTGAGGACTGCCTCTGGTCTGCGTGTGTCGGGCTCCATGTCTGGTTTTACCAGTCGATTGCGAGCTTGGAGACACCAGACGGACAGTTACCGGAGCTCTGATTTACCAGCTGGCACAACTACAGAGTTTTAGACCTTTTTTTTTAAACCCAAAGGATAAATAAATCAAAGGAAGTATCAATTTAAAAGCACAAGCTAGCGTTAAGATAATAAAAGTAGAATTCCAAGATGATAAAATGCCTCGTGATGTACGATTCAACGTTATAAAATATAATTTCTTTCTTGTTTTCCCAGGCGACCACTCAAAGATCTCGTTAAATACGAAGAACGTCTTTGTCGAGTGCACGGCCACCGACCTGACCAAGGTACCCCGGTAGAAGTCCCGATGGTGCGCCCGTTCGGTCGTGACCTCTGACTTTAACTTCTTCTTCTCTCGTTCCCTCCAGGCGAAGATCGTGCTGGACATGATGGTGACCATGTTCAGCGAGTATTGCTCGCAGCCGTTCACGTAAGCCACGCGTCGGGCTCCACGGCATTTGTTTGTGCAATATTTATTTTTGCTTTTTCGTCCTCCAAAAAATTACGAAACGATTCATCCTTCAGGTTTTGTGTCCTATGTACAAGATACGAGTTTATTCTCTTCATATTGAGGGATGGAAATGTACCCAAATATACCATAAAAGACGGGAGTATAGGAGTGTTACAGTGAGGCTGATCTTTTCTTTCCGTTTCGTGCTCTTTCAGGGTTGAGGAGGCGGAGGTGGTGTACCCAGACGGCAAGACCTGCAAATACCCAGTAACGTATTTACTACCATCCTCTTGTTCTGTGTCTTTTCTTGTTGTAGCTTTTAATTTAACACAATCGGACCAACGTTGGAAAACAAAGTGCAGTGAGGCTTTTAGAGTAGCTCGCGGCAGCTCCGAAAAAAAGAGAGAGAGAGAGAGAGAGAGAGATAGAGAGACGTAAGGCTGTGATTATTCTGAATTATTATAAAAAGTGTGTTTCGCCTTCCGCCGTCTCCTAATTCTCTGGGTTCGTACTTTTAGGAGCTGGCTTACAGGAAGGAGAAGTTGTCCAGCGGGTTCATCAACCGGAAAGTTGGCATCAAGTGAGTCGTTGTGGACACTCCTCCGTGTGATACACAAGTAAAAGATACACGCAAAGTGACTGTGGGTCAGTGGTCAGCAGGTCCGTCTTTCAATCAGGGGGGTTGCTGGTTCAATGCCCGCCCTAGTCGATGTGTCCTTGAGCAAGACACTTAACCCTGCAGTGCTCCCTGTAGCTGTGTTTGGATAAAAGCGTCAGCTAAATGACATGTAATGTAATGTGGGTAAACGTTAAGGAAGACTTAACTCCGTCAGCTGTGACGAAGCTTATAATGTTCAGAACGGACCATAAGAAACACACTTAAAAAGCTTTTAGCGGCCGCATTATGGGATGGAAAAACACGGACGCGGTTCACGACCTCGATGGGATGTGGTTGAGGGAGGATGTGACGCTGACCTGGAGAAGGACTCCGAGGCAGCTGGCCCACCATTACTGAACTTTAGCCTAACTCTCCATAAAGTGGCAATACGACAATATAAATGAAATATGCATAAAGAGTGAGAGAGCTTTACAGTTAAGTCACTTAAGAACAGACCTGAGGTCTGAGGCCCATTGTTCACCTGCTTTTAAAGCTGCGATGTCTTTTTTTATTTGCTTTTATTTTTAATGTTAATGATTTTACTGTTTCGTGTTTCACCATGTAAAGTGCCTTCAACTACTTTTAAAGCACTACACAAAATAAATGTATAATTATTATATGATCATCGCGGTAAAATTAGGCAGATTCGCCAGCAGAGAATACAAGTAAGGTTTGAAGTTTAATACTTAATAATAATAATAATACTTACGTTTTTATAAAAGAGGTTGGAGCAATTATTGCACATCAACTTAAACCTTCTGTGCAGACAACAATTTACATCCGGAGAAAGTTTGTTTACCTTTTTTCTTTAGAATAATAAGAGGAATTAATAGAATAACTCCATAAAATATTAGTCGAGAAATCATTTAACTATATTTAATTCCATCGTTTTAACAAAGTCAACGTTTCCATCTAAAGGCAGAATTTTTTTTAATTTTTTTTTAACGACCTGCGTGTCATTCGCTTATTTATTTTTCTCCCGACCAGCGAGCCGACGGAGAAGATCGCCCAGCTGCTCACCAAGATGTGCCTCCGCTCCGAGGTCACGGGGGTCGGCGACGAGATCCAAGTGGAGATCCCGCCCACGCGCTCCGACGTCATCCACGCCTGCGACATCATGGAGGACGCCGCCATGGCCTACGGGTTCAACAACATCCCGTACACCACGCCGGGCACCTACACCGTCGCCAACCAGGTGTGTGTGTGTGTGTGTGTGTGTGTGTGTGTGTAGGTGTGTAGGTGTGTGTGTGTGTTCTTATATATATTTTCTCTGCTTTTTTTCCGCAGTTCCCACTGAATAAACTGACAGAGCTGCTGAGACAAGACCTGGCAGCTGCCGGCTTCACGGAGGCCCTCACCTTCGCCCTAGTAAGGAGACACAAGGACACACATGTTTTTGAGGGGGAAGGAATAACAAGTCTTTATCCTTCTTTTTTTAATTTTTTTATATAAATGAAAAAAAGCTGAATTCATAAGCAGAAGAACTCACCCTCCTGTTTTTTTTTGTTTTTTTTTTGCTGCTGCAGACTTATTGTGTCTGTTAGCAGTCGTTTCTGCTGCATAATGGGCATCGCTGAGCTCCATAACTTTGAGTGTGTGACTGTTACAGTCCTGTAAGTTAAATGCTAAACATTTGGCATCCCATATTCAGTCTGGACCCCCCCCCCCCCGCCCTCTCTCCTCCTGTAGTGTTCTAAAGAAGATATCTCCGACAAGCTTGGAAAGAAGATTTCAGAGACCAGAGCGGTTCATATCGCAAACCCCAAGACAGCGGAGTTCCAGGTAAAGAAGAATATATAAATATATATATCAATAATACTCTGCAATGCCCTTAATGTGTTGCATGTGAAGCTAGTTTGCTACTACTGCTGACCAGTAGGAAAATAGATGCATTTATACATTTTTAGAGCCATCTCCAAGCTCACTTTATCCACTAATTGATTTAAAGAAAACAAAATAAACAACGGATTCTTTGCTGCCGTTGCCGACAGGTTTGCTTTTGTTTGTTTGGTGTTCGTGTTACCAATACTTTGGTAACGTTCTATCAAATGTTTATTATATAAAAAAGTCATCAAAACACTGCAGGGTGTTTTTATAAATGAGGAAAAGCATTAATTAAAAAAAAAAAGAGAGACGATCATGCAGGAAAACGAACCGTCTGGTGTTTGTTGTTGTTTTATTTCTCCAGAAGGGGGCGCTCTTGCCCTCTCTGAAAATACTGTCAGTCTCCGGCTTCACCCCCCCCCCCCCCCCCCGCGTGTCGCCACCAGGTGGCGCGCACCACCTTGCTGCCCGGCCTGCTGAAGACCATCGCGGCCAACCGGAAGATGCCCCTCCCCCTCAAGCTGTTTGAGATATCCGACGTGGTCCTGAAGGACGAGACCAAAGGTGGGCGGCTCCTTTTAGTCTTGTATCGCACACCCTTTAAAGTTAAATAACTAAGTACATAACATTCTACGCTTGTGAGAAATCCAAACAAGTCTAATTATAACCATTTATAGTTTAAGAGATCATCACAGATGCCAAATCTTGGGCGTGATTGACACTCACAAGCAGATGTATTTAAATAAAAACCTTGCCGTCTCCTCGTCCAGACGTCGGGGCGAGGAACAGCCGGCGTTTCTGCGCCGCCTACTACAACAAGAGCCCCGGCTTCGAGGTGATCCACGGCCTGCTGGACCGCACCATGCAGCTGCTGGCCGTGAAGGCGGCCCGCGGGGACGGGTACCACATCCAGGCCTCGGACGGTGAGAAGCGTGTGTGCGTGTGTGTGTGTGTGTGTGTGTGTGTGTAACATTTTAATATAGCAATCGTCGTCGGGGGACATTTCAAGTTTTCGTCTTCTTTTTTTTTTTTTTTTTAATACAATTATTAGTCAGAATAAAGATGATTTTAGCTATTGAATTAAAATAGTATCATCAACTATTTACTTTAAGTTGTCTATAGTGGTTATTTGCATTAAAAAAAAACACACTTTTCAGTTATATTTTTACACATTTAAACTGGACGTCTTGGTTTCCAAACTGGCCGCGACGCTTGTGGACCGACCGTCACTTTAAATGTTCAAACCGTCTCTTCTTCACCTCCGAACTGCAGTTCTCTCTATTTTCCATCACACGCGTCTCGTCTTCCACCTCCAACCCAACAAATCAGGAAAACTCGATGACGTACAGTGAAAAGTTGTCACAGCCTGGTTCATGCCGTCTAAAATGAGCTTCTTTGGCTCCCAGAGAGACTTTCGTGAGTCAGTCCTCCCTCTCTCCTTACTTCCTCTCCCCTTACTTCCTCTCCCCTTACTTCCTCTCTCTCCATCCTCTCTCCCCTTGAGGACACTCCAAGGTCACAGGACGTCTACTGTGTTGTCCCGTTCAGACTGCAAATCAATGGGCTCAAGTATCAGAGCGGTGGGTGGGAGGGGGGGGGGATAAGGAGTGAGATGAGACCGGAGAAGGGGGGGGGGGGCAGTAGAGCAACGGGGTATGAGAGCGTGTAAAGTCTGCAGTGTGGGAGCGTCCGTCTGACGGGAGTGCGCTAATGCAGTGCGGTCACACACTTTATATATCACTCCACTCTTTCCACGCCGTATGCCCCCATTAGCTGTCGGCGTGTCCTTAACCCCATTACAAGGTCGTGACCTCCCGGTCTAAGAGCTCACCTGACGCAGACTCGCACACCCTCAGGGTGCACCACGGCCGGCACGGGGAGAGTGAGGCGCTGAGGGAGTACATGTCAGCTGAGTTACCTCCACTCAGCGAGAAGGAGGGGGGGGGGGGGGGGGGAGGAGGGGGAGGGGAGGGGAGGTGGGGGGGGGGGCGAGTCAGGGGGATCCGAAGTGGAGCAAGAAGCCACTTAAGAGGCAGACGCCCTTGTTTCACTTAACAACTGTGTCCAATGCAAAAGTCTCGGCCCGCTCTCTCGCTCTCCGTCAGGAACGAGGTCGTCATGGTCACGTGATTTTTATTCTTTCTTCTTCACTAATTGACCCCCAAAGTCTTTTCTTTTTTCTTTTTTTTTGAAGGTCGAAACGCAGCGTTGGCAAAAAGTTGATGTGTGGTTCTGGCGTATTTACACATGCGGTAGTCGGTTCTCTCTCCACACTATTAATCGTCACGCATACGGCGTAGTGCCGCCAGAGCCACAAATGCGTATCAATCCGCAGCTGAAAATAGGCCCTCTAGAAAAAGTCTAGTTTTGAGTAACGACGGCCCAAAAAAAAAAAAAAAATATGAAAACAAGAGCGGCAATCATCTTTTTTTCATAACTGATGGTTGGAAATTCTCTCCCAGTTTTTTTTTTTTTTTAAAAGACATGAAAGATAATAAAAAAATGCCTCAAAACTGCAAACGAGGTCCTAAAAATTCTCGTGAAATCTTCGGTCCGGTTGTTGACTCCGATTCGGTTTCTATCGGTGATCCGATCCGATCGTCGGCCTCCTGACGTCCGCTGAACGTTGAGTTAAAGGACCTCTATTGACTGACTGGTTATTTAAGACGTACCGGAGCTATTTATACACGTCGTTGCCATGGCACCCGGCTCACGGCACCGATGGCCGACGTGAGAACCGACGCGGGCACATTCAGCCCATTTGATTTAACACACACACACACACACACACACACACACACACACACACACACACACACACACACACACACACAACACCCATGTGATTTGTAAGCCTCCATCCATTGTGAAGTGCAGTGGGCTGTGGAACCCATTAGCGAGGCAGCGTGGGAAGGAGCAGTGCATCATGGGAGAATTCCACGTCTGTGTGTGTGTGTGTGTGTGTGCGGTGGGGGGGGGGGGGGGGGTTGTCTTGGCAACCACCTCCTTATCTTGTGAAATTTGTTTTTTTGTTTTGATTTGTCATTGGGTTTCTTTTTTTTAAACAAAAGGATCGTCTTGCATTCAACGAGCGCTGTTTTGGGTTTGAACAAAAAAAAGAAGAAAGTATTCCATCTGGACCGGAGTGACCTTCACTCTCGACAACCTACACACACACACACACACACACATACCGGACCTCCGGATTTAATTAGTGGATGAACACATCAAGCAAAAAAAGATAAAGGAGCCGCCCACAAGGTTTAACAATCGACTCCTGATCTCAAAAAAGTGATCCAAGAAGCACCCGGAGAGTAACACGCCGGTCAAAGGTGATGATTGTGTTTTAAAAAGGGGGCGGCGGTCTGTTTGAGTAAAATAAGAAGCAGTCCAGGTGCCAAATCTGTATGTGTGTGTGTGTGTGGCCATGTTCCTCTGCAGCTCCCCTCTAGCAGTCTAAATTATCTTTTAAGTTATTCTTTTATTCTTTCTTCATCCCTTCTCAGATTCCACCTTTTTTCCCGGTCGCTGCGCCGAGATCTTCTTCCGCGGGAAGAGCGTCGGGCGCCTCGGGGTCCTCCACCCGGACGTCCTCGGCCGCTTCGAGCTCGCCATGCCCTGCTCGGCCCTGGAGATGGACGTCGAGCCCTTCCTGTGATTTGCGCCTTCTTAATTAAACCTAAACATCTGCTCAGCAGAAAGCGTGCATGAAAAGACGGTTTCCATCATTGTGTTTTCATGACGAGGCGAGAAAGGAGAATTAAAAAAAATAAATAAATAACCAGAGCGATTGTGTTTGTGATGTCATCTCCCGTGTGGGCGTGTCCGTGGTGCATGTGGCGGTGGGAGTTGGTTTTAACGCCGCTCCGTGACTCATCGACCTTGTTGCCTCGGTTCTTCCAGTGGCCGCACTGCAGAAACCGCCCTCGCGCACGAAGTCGCCGCCGCCGCCGCCGTGCACAGGCCGCCGCCCGCCCGCCCGGCTTCCACGCGGACCGTTTTCGGGGACGTGAGCGCGCCGGCCGGCCTGAGGGCGCTCGACGACTTCCTGGCGGACAAAAGCTACGTGGAGGGCTTCGAGGCGACCCAGGCGGACGCGGCGGTGTTCGACGCCCTGCCCGCCGCTCCGGGCCCCGCCCTCCGCCACCTCGCGCGCTGGTACAACCACATCGAGTCCTTCCGGAGGGAGAGGGGCGGCCTCCCGGCGGCGAAGGGTCGCTTCGTCCTCGACGCCTTCGAGGAGCACGTGGACGTGGACGCCTTCAACAAGATCTGAACCGGTACCGGCCGTTGAAACTTGAAGCTCCGCCCCCCCCTCGTTTGTTTATGCTACGTAAAAACACTCAAAAAATAACATCAAATAAAGCCGCTCTAACTTTTGACTTCCAGTCTGTTTTCTTTTTGGGGTCGTTTGTGTTTTTATTAAATAACAACGTGCACGTCGACCTCAAAGAGGAATTCTCGTGCCCAGTGTCCTCCCCAGTGTCCTCCCCAGTGTCCTCCCCAGAGTCCTCCCAAGTGTCCCCAGTGTACTCCCAGTGTCCTCCCAAGTGTCCTCCCAGTGTCCTCCCCAGTGTCCACCCAGTGTACTCCCAGTGTCCCCCCAGTGTCCTCCCCAGTGTCCTCCCCAGTGTCCTCCCAGTGTCCTCCCCAGTGTCCTCCCAGTGTCCTCCACAGTGTCCCCCCAATGTCCTCCCAGTGTCCTCCCAGTGTCCTCCCCAATGTCCCCCCAATGTCCTCCCCAGTGCCCCCCCAGTCGCCATCGCCGCGCTGCTCCTGAACGTACGACAAGCTGGTCCCCGTGGTGAAGGACGGGGGGGGGAACTGGTTGAACTGGTTTTGAGCACGTCTGCCTCCCATTGGATAAAACGGGGAACGTGCATCATGCGGTAAAATGTGTTGCAGCCGTTATTCAAAACAGTCGTCCAGTCATTTGAACTTTTATTTGCTTTCAGTACAGTTGCATGTTAAAAACATTTCAATAGTTCATAGTATCCCCAGCAGGACGAAGACCCGGTTGACTAAAATGGAGTTGACGAGCCCGACCGCCGTGTAGGTCACGAACTTGTACGGCACCTCGATCTCCCGGCGCCTCCGGGCGTCGCCGTCGCTCCTCGGCACGCCGTACCACGAGTACAGCGCGCGCAGGCTCAGCGTCTTCGCGGCCTGCCTGGTTCCCAGCAACGCCGCGCCCCCCACGAGGAAGCGGGCGGCGCCCAGCGCCAGGGCGCCCGCCGTCATCGCGGGGAAGGGCACGGGCAGCCGGCCCCGGGGCTCGAAGGTCTGCCCCAGCTGCTGGTTCACCCAGTAGCCCACCGAGGACCCGGCCCCGGCCCCCAGGATGGTGGTGGTGTCCCCCCGCGTGGTGCTGTAGCGGGCCGCCGCCGGGTACGTGTAGCTGAGGAGGAGGGGCAGCGAGAGGGCGGCGACGGGGGACACGCGGCTGGTGAGCTGCAGGCGGTCGAAGGCCTCCCAGTACGGGTAGGTGAGGAGCAGGATGGCGGCGGAGATCAGGGCGCCGCAGACCACGTCCTGGAAGCAGAACGGGGAGACCCTGTTTACCTGGAAGGCTGAAGGCCAACGTTGGAAACGCTTTCATCAATAAGTGTGTGTGTGTGAATTTTAGTGCAAGGCCATTTCCTCCTTCCAGAAATGTCCTATTATTTAGGGAAAAAAAATATATATATATATATATATATTTATATATAAATATTTATATAAATATATAAATTTTTATATATAAATATTTATATTTATATATATATATATATATATTTATATTTATATATATATATTTATATTTATATATATATATATATATATATATATATATATATATATATATATAATCTTCATGAATTGGTATTTTCAGCCCGGATAAAACGTCAAATGGGAGGCGTCTTGGATCAAAGCTTTAACCAGACGCACTGATGAATTATGAATCCTGCGTTGAGTGTGAATGTTTTATGGTGTGCATATATATATATATAAGTGTGTGTGTGTGTGTGTGTGTGTGTGGGGGGGGGGGGGGCACTAGCTCACCAGAACTGAGTGCATGCCCGTGTAGAGGCGGCTCAGACACACCAGAGACGACAGCGTCAGTGCGATCAGCAGACCCACCTCGAACTGGAACTGGGACACACACACACACACACACACACACACTTATAATTTAGTAATTAATTGATCCAATCGTCCATCCTCCCTTTACCTACAGCAACAGGTTTTGTCCCCCCCCCCCCCCCTTTTCTTCCCCTCCCCATTTCAATAACAGTGAGAAGAGGCCTTGTGTATTCATCCACCTCCCCTCCTGTGCCCCCTCCCTCCCCTTCTCTCTCTTTTTTCTTCCTGTGTCTGTCCCTGTCTTCTGCAGCTGGAAGTCCATTCACTGGTAGTTCATGAAGAGAGGGTTTTATTTTTCTTCTTCTTTTTTTTTTTCTGTGTGTGTTGAATGGCCACAAAGGACGCCGGGGACAGGAGGGAGGTCACTCTGTGATTGACTGTCGGCGACCTCCGACCTCCTCTGGAGAACGGGGGCCGGCTGCCCCGAGGCCTCGCGGCCGCCATTCAGGGGCCTCGGCGGGGCCACAACGGGCTCGCTGCTCGTCTACAGCTGTGCGGGGCGCTCTTTCTTTTCTTTTTTTTTTTTAGGGGAACTCTGCAGGAATCTCAGGCCCACAGTCGAGTGCTCTACTGTACATGGGGGTGGGTTGTCTTGGGGGGGGGGGGCAATGACCCACGGCAGTGCGGGGAAAAAAAGAAGGGGAATAGTTCAAATCAAGGCCGTAAACTAGGATTCTTCATTAAGACGGTAGAGGATTGAGCCACTGAGGGTTTTATTGACTTTGCAATAGAGTGGGAGACATAAAGGGGGGGGGGGGGGGGGGGGAGTCAGGAGGGAGGGGGGGAGGAGACGTGGACTGACAGTCATTGACTCGGTCGAGTCCATCAGCAGACCAAACGGAGGCCCGGGTGTGGCTGATGATGACTGATGGTGACTGCTGGCCCCGCCCCTCCCTGCCCCATTGTCCAACGGCTCGGTCGTAGGCTCTGTGACGGACAGCCGGGGGAGGGTGGGGGAGGGAGTGCCCCCCCCCCCCCACGTTGAATTAAAATCAACCCTCACCTGTATCCTGGACGGAGCGCTCAGTAACACCGTGAAGGAGATGGCGGTGGCGGCCATGGCGTGCGTGGAGGGCAGCCCGTACTCGGCGTCGACGCGCGTCTCCAGCTTGACCACAGGGGGCGATAGAGGGCGCGGCAGCTTCAGCACGTCCTTCATCACCTGGCCGACGTACATCACCAGCTGTGAAGGGACAGAGAGGACAGGCTTTTATTATATTTAGGTGGCTTTTTTTTATTTTTTCATTATTTTTACGTTGCGTTAATGTTAGTGTCCTTTTTAAATATGCCCTGAATTTATAGAAAATTCCTCTTTTAAATTAGTTTTATCTGAATTCACACATGAATACTTTAAAATACTGTAAGCCATACTTTGGTGTTTTAAATATGGCTTTACTTAACATTTTATTAAACTTGTTTTTTCATTTAAAAAAAAAAAAGTGAATACTTGTTTTATTTCTTTAAGCAGATAAAACCGAAAATGTAGAAGGTATTTATTGACTTATATATATATATATATATTAATGTTCCATACCTGACGTGAATAACTGCATCGTTCCAGCTAAAAGGCAGAACGGACCGTAAGAGCTGCAGTGTGCAGAAAGGAGGATAAAATAACAAAATCCTGATAAGGCTATATGCTCTAAAACTTACCACACAGCCCCCATAAATAAGTAATCACCAACCCCCTCCCCCCCCCCCCTCCTCTGGTTTAAAGTGCAGATACTGCAGTCACACAGAAACTAAATATATTGGAAGAAACGGAGAACTGAAGATGGGCCGTTTTTTTTTTTTTTGCTGACGCGGCGTCTTCGGCTGGCGGGGGTCAGACAGAACGACACACTCGCTGAACGGTGTGTGTGTGTGTGTGTGTGTGTGTGTGTGTGTGTGTGTGTGTGTGTGTGTGCCCCTATTCTCTTTCACCCTCGGAGGGGTCGGGCCGGCTGCAGGTTTATTTAAAGCTCCGCCTTGTATATTTAATGAACGAGCTGTCTCGGCAGAGGAGGCACTAATGTGTGTGTTTAAGGGAGAGAACGGAGAGGTGGTTATTACCGTCTCCGCTGACGCTGTAGTCAGGAAGTGCTGGTTACCATGGCGAAGGAGATGTAGAAGGAGGAGGAAGAAGAAGAAGAAGTGCAGCCACTTGTGGATGGATACGAACGGAGAGGATGGAGCACACGGGAGGGGAGGGGGGGGGAATATGTGAAGGCCAGAAGTATATGCAGCCCTATTGGAGGCAGTGATCTGTCATTCACCTAGCCCCGCCCCTAAAGCATTAGCTTTATGGCCTGTTTGACTCTAAATGTTCATAATTTACTAAATGAACATCACGCTGTATTGAAGAAGACTTGAAACTAGAGAATGAGACCAAAAACTAATGTTTACAATGTTTACTGAGGGAATAAATAATTTATCGTAGACTTCTACACAATCAAGACTCCGGAGGAGTCGCCCCCTGCTGGTCAGGAGAGAGGAAGCAAGTTTTAAGACGCTTCCTCCTTGGTTTTACTCTTTATGGGCCAACACGCACTAAATTTATTTATTTAACCCTATTTAACTCTAGTAGTGAGCTTTAGAAGCTACGAGCACACCTTTTGGGCTTCTGGAATCAGTTTCCCTATAGGAGCTCCACACGTGGGAGATGTAACGTCCTTGAAGAAGTGTGCAACATAAACATGAATAAGAGAGAGAGATCGAGATTAAACCTCCCAACTCAATCACTGTGAAGTTTATTATTACAAATATTTAGCATCTCGCACACGTGCACCCGGACCGACGCGCCGGCGCCGCGGAGAGCGGACAATAAACAAGAGGGCGGACAATGGCGGCCTCGTTTGGGCGCGTCTGACCCCCCGTGCACCCGCGCAACAAGCCGCGCTGTGTGCCTCCACACAATGAATATGACTCCCGGTTCAAGTGCTCGCATGATATGATACCCCCCCCCCCCCTCAACCCCCCCACCACACCCCATCAACACAAACATTACATTCAACTGGCTCATGAGCCAGAGTCTCATTGGTGTCTTTGTACAAGTCACATCAAACGGACTGACCCAGGGACAGTCTGGTCCCATAAAGGGAGTTAAAGACAGGTCAACACACACACACACACACACACACACACACACACACTTAAGTGTGGGTTTCCTCGTGAATAAGTGTATTGATCGAGGATGCCAGTGCAGCTTTGGACTTTGATCTGTCAACGTGTGTGTGTGTGTGTGTGTGTGTGTGTGTGTGTGTTAAAGGCGCCGTGTTTGTTTTGTGCCGCGGCGACACGATTGATGGCCGATGTGTGGTTGATGCTGTGGAGGTGCGTAACGTTACCGTGGCGACCGGTTGGCGAGCGTTAACAAGGCCCGGAGATCTCCTCCTGGGTTGGGTTTTAAACTTCTTACTGCCTATTGACTTACAATCCTCCCGTTCTCCTGCACGGCTTTTGTACAGTTGTTGGCCTTCACTTCTCCAGTAATTATTGTAAACATGAGTTTATGTTCATTTAGTCATTATTTGGTCCCATTTATAGTAAAACAGACGATGAATTGGGGGGGGGGGGGATGCTTTAGGGCGGGGCTACCTGGGGATTGACAGGTCCCTCTAGCAAAGTGTTCTCCTCACAACTTTAACCCTTTCATAGTGCAACATGCTGGTCGCCTGAAACAGGTCTCATTGTGTGATGAACTTCTGATGGCCAACACTAAAAACTAAAACATGGTGGGGGGGGGGGGGGCACACAAGAGTGAAGCTGGTAATGTCTAACTAGTGTGTGTGTGTCAGTGTGTGTGTGTCAAAAAGGAGTTCAAACGGGGGCCTGGTGAAGCCAGGATGCCAGAAGAATAGTGACTCTTCCCCTGGTGGGGGGGGGGGGGGTGGGGGGTTCAGACACAGGGCACCCACCTAGCGCTCGAGGCGGGGGCCCAAAGGGCACCACAACACACCACAACACACTGCCCATCATCATGTGTGTGTGTGTGTGTGTCTCTCTGGCGTCAAACGCTCTGGAACACACGTTTGACGGGTTTTCAGTGAACATAAAAATATAATGTAAAGTTTTTTTTTTTTTTTTTAAAAAGGAAAAGTCTTTTTCAATGTGTGGGGGTCAAGGGCCCCCAGTCGGGCTGGCCCCGGTGGCCCTGTATGGCCCCCACAGGCCTGGGGGGTGAACATGGGTGGTGTCAGAGACAGGTCACTGGAAGAGGGGAGCAGGGAGGGGGGGGGGGGGGTAAAATGAGGTTGAAAGGTGAAGAGAGGGAGATGAAGAGCAGAGAGAGAAGAGTGGTGGCATTGTGGACCCCCCCCCCCCCCCCCCCCCCCGCCCCCCCAGCTGTGACTTACAGTCCACATGTTGACGAGCCGGCGGCACAGGAACGGGTCCAGGCTCCAGTGGATGCAAGGCAGGCAGGTGATGTAGAAGACCTCGTGCCCGAGGCCGGCCGACAGCAGGAAGAGGAAGTGCAGAGGCCAGTTCCTCACCTCGTACCGAGGTCGGCCGCATGCCTGCAGGAGGGTAGACGCGGATTAGAGCCGAATGGGACGGGGCCCGGATGTTTTAATCTCATTTTCGGAGGGAGACAAATCCTAACTTTGGGGATTTCTCCAAATTAGGATCTCCTGAAACTTTGTTGGGATAATTGGAAAGAGAGAACCTCCAGAAAAAAAGGGGCGGGGTTTCCATCACACGAGAAATATTAGTGCCGCCCTTTTTATTATTTATTTTTTCTTGTGCATGATGGCAAGAGAGCCAGCCGTTGCCACGACGACGGGAAGAGCCGCTTGGATGCTTAAAGCCGGCTCCTGGATTACCTCCAACAGCCCCACCCATATATCACCTGTGAGTCTGCACACGTCACCTTTTTAATTCACATTTTCAGAATCTAATGAATTTCTCTTTTCAAATTATTAAAGTATTTAGCACGCACATAAATAGCACGCTCTGATTAGCACACACTTCCACAACGGGACAGACATCGATGCAGCGGAAGCCGAAGGACCTTTGGCCTCTAGTTCCAACCATGTGCTGTGTCCTAAATGTCCCACAATGCAATGCAGTGGCTGCTCCCTTGCTTAACAACAGCCCCCAACTCGTGAACCAAAGACCTTCTGATATGCAACCCGAGATAAGCCCGATGACATCATCGGCGTGACATCATCAGGGTGGACATAAAAGACATCACACACCTGTTTTAAGAGTGTAATAAAACAACTCCTCTATCCATCAATTCATATTTGTTTACACCATTAAGATATGCTTTGACTATTTGCACCTTCGTGAATATACAACAATGTCCCAGAGGACCAGCAGCCCGTGTTAGTGGAACGTGCTCTTCCCACGCGGGCCAAACGAGAAAAGCCCGTTTGGTTTGCATACAGCTCAAACAGGGCGCGTGAACCTGTTGGCACGTGCAGCTCTTACAACACATCTGGATCTGTTCCTGAGAGGAAGCTCACGCGTTGAGGGAATTAAAGTCACGTGTTACGGTTCAAACGCGCTTATCGGGCGGGTCTCCGACTCACTGTGCGCTCCTGGTCTTCAGAGGGGTCCTTCTCATCCCGGGGATCGGGTCTTCCTTCCTCCGGAGGTCCACCACGCGGTTCGGGGCCGCCGCGATCGGGACGCGCGGCTTCGACGAGGACGAGTCCGCATCGCCTCTGGAACCGGGCCACGAGCTCCGAGTCCTGGAGGTAAGACAGGCGCCGCAGCATGTCCGGTGGAGGAGGGGGGGTGGAGAGGTGCTGTCTGGGCCCGGGGGGCGGGGCTTCACAGCGTCTTACAGGTGCGGATGTTCCACGTGGTGCAGGTGTGCGGGGCGGGGCTACGGTGGGGAGGCTGAACAGGTTGCACGTTGGTCCTTTAAGATGGTTCAGCCGTTATTACACAGCATAAATAAACCGAGTTATTGCTCTATAAGATACACAAGACCCTAGATAATAAGTTATGTGTAAGATATAGGACTATAAAGGAAGAGGGGAAACCAGAGGGTCCCAAACCAGGATGATTTGACTGTTTATCATCAGATATTCCATTAAAAATATTGAATATGATCAGTTATAATATATAATATCATATGTAACTGACCAAATGGGGCCAAAGAAGAGAGTTGAGAGTGCAACAGGTGAGTCTGTGTATTCACCTTTTGCAGTACATGCCTGTAACGTCATTAAAAGATGATTCTCCATCGTCATCATCAGCGTCACCACCGTCACCGTCACCATGGTAATGAGGCTTAACTTTTGGCCAATTGGGTTGAAGAGAAGACGTTTCGCTGGCCATGCCAGCAGGTACAGGGGGGCCTATCGCTGAAGGCTAAAAGGGGACTGAACAACAGGAAGTGCATCTACGGTAATAACCCGTAAACAACACGTCTGACCTCTGACCTGCTGGACAAATGTTAAATCAGGACGGAAGTGTTCATGCTTTTGGTCTCATTGTTGTCAATATGGACACAACGTTCACTGAGAACGTATTAGATTAGAGAACGAGGCAATAACATTAGTATTTTCTATATTTTTTACATTCGGCCCATAACGAGATGCCTGGAGCCACTAATGATTCTTCACATGATTTATTAAACTCTACAGAGTCTCTCCATCAAACTGAATTCCCCTCTTTATTATTATTATTTTTAATGAATTGAATAATATAACCTTCATCGCTCCACTAAATCCCCTGTAATGTAAGACGGTGCAGCATAAGCAATATTAACCTATAATATAAACATTTGTGGAATGTGAGTATGTATATATATATATATATATATATATAGAGACGTATACAGTTTAGAGGTTTACTTTACTTGAGGCTGTTTTCCTTCTATGATACTTTATACTCCCACTCAGAGGGAAAAACATACAGTTTTAACTCACTATATTTATTTGACCGCTGTCGTTTATGCTTTTCTTATTGTATTAAATGACCCGACAGTGTATCACGGTGATGAATCTGTATATAATATTCCAATAATAGCTCAATGTCTTTAGTAGAAAGAATGGAGCCATTTTACACCAGTACTTTTACTCTATTTGGCTTCTTTTCAGTGTTCCTTTTACTTAAGTACACACATATGATAGATGCTCCCTGGTCTATTAGTAATTATTATAAATAAATATGAATATAATAATAATATAATATCCCTCTCCTCTCTGTGGACTCACCGCAGACCCGCGTTTAGCCGCTCATCGTGACCGGAAACGGAGAATCGACGCCCAAATTAGCGCATCCTGGCATGCGCAGCTGCGTAAAACCACCGTAAAATCACTGGAAACCACAACAACAACAACAACAACAACAACCACAACAACAACACTCTCTCTTTAACGAGACGTTCGGGGCGACACATCGTCATCATCATCTCTCTCTCTTTGTGGGATGCTCGGAGTCACCACCATTACATCATCGACCCCCACACAGACCATCAGGGCTCCAGAGCTTCACGTTCAACCGGGATCCCGATCATTTGGACGGAGCGGCTGCAGCTCTCTAGGGGGGGGGGTGGAAAGGCTAATATATTATATATAAAAACAATGTATGCGGGGGTGATCGCGCTTCAATGAGCGCGGAGGAGAGGAGGGGGAGAGGAGGATAGACGTGCACCGTCATCAGCATCTGTCCGCCAGCAGCTCCCCTTTGTGTTCGCCGGAGAGCGTGAATGGCGAGAGATGACATGGCAGAGGTAGATGTGGTACCGGGCGGAGGAGCGGAGCCCCCCGGAGAGGCGGCTTCCTCCTCCTCCTCCTCCTCCTCCTCTTCCTCCTCCGCGGTGGTCCCCTACGAGGAGTACGAGTGCAAGATCTGCTACAATTACTTCGACCTGGACCGCCGCGCGCCCAAGATCCTCGAGTGCCTGCACACGTTCTGCGAGGAGTGCCTGAACGCGCTCCATCTGCGCGAGGAGCGGCCGTGGCGCATCAGCTGCCCCGTGTGCCGCCACCGGACCCCGGTGCCGGACTACCGGATACAAAACCTGCCCAACAACACCAAGGTGACGGCGGACTTCCCGTTGTACATCGACGCGGACCCGTTGCCCCAGGACGCGCTGCCGCCGCACCCTCCCCCGCTGCACCCGGCGCTCGTCGCCCTGCGCCGCGAGGAGGCGTCGTCGTCGGGTGGGGGCGCGTCCACCACCGTGTCCACCGCCACCACCCTCTCCCAGGACTCGGTGCGCTACGACGGCTGCCAGAGCTGCAAGAGGGTGGCGCTGACCACCGGCTGCGTGTGCGTGATCTTCTCCTTCCTGTCCATGCTGGTGCTGCTCTTCATGGGCCTGATCTTCGTGCACAGCCACAGCATCCCGGCGTCGCCGGCGGGGCCCATTTGCCTGTCGGTGGCCAGCATCCTGGCCATGTTCTCGGTGGTGGTCACGTGGCTCATCTGCTGGCTCAAGTACAGACCGGACCACGAGGCGGGCCACCGATCGTCCGCCACCGGCAACAACCGGAGAAACGCCTGACTGTGGGTGGTGTGCACTGATTCTCCCTTTCCCCCCTTTCCTAGGAATAAAGTCTCGTCCGAAAATGGCCTTTTTTCCCTTCTCATATAGCAAACACCCAGAAGGCCTTGCGTGTTTGGAGCAATAGAGGCCGACATGATCCTTAATCTGGTCCCTTTTTTTAAATTGCTTGGGCGTCTCCACCAGTGAACTTTGACCCCCCCCCCCTCCCCCTGGTGTTGGTTTTGATTGACTGATTGTGAAGTGCTTATCCCTTCTCCCCCGCCCCCTTTTTCCCCTATGCCACTCACTGTATGACGACTATCCACGATGATCCACTCGGATATATATACATATATATATATATATATATATATATATATATATATATATATATATATATATATATGTCTCTCAACTCAAGCACTAATGTACTGTACAGATATTTAACCATGTTCACTCGTGAGCTTGATGGATGCTCGCTGCTCGAGGAGCCTCCGAGACATCCCTCCGAGACGGGGAAGGTGGTGTAAAAATAGCCAGCGGAGAAAGCGGTGGCTGGATAGGCGTCGTCCATCTTTCCTGATGACCTTTTGCCGACCTTTGTGCTCGAACTCTCTCCCCCAAAATGATGCCACCGCTTCCTGTTGTCTCACCAGGAACACCTGCGCCTCCTCCAGGTGGTTCAGTTTGACTTTCTGGAAAAAGGGGGATCCATCTGTTTTTTTTTTGTTTTTTTTGTTGATATTGTTTGGCTACTTGTTCTTGTGCATGTTATCGGCTCCTGAAAGGTCACGGGGGGAGGGGGGGGGGGGGGGGGGGGGGGGGGGGTTCTACTTCTATTTCCTTCTTTTCTTTTTGTATCAACAGGAGGGACTTGTGTGTTTCACCTTGAACCTGGGGGGGGGGGGGGGGGGGGAGGGGTGCAGAGATGTCCTCTTCCTGAAGCTGAAAAACAGGGTTTCCAACCACGGAGCTGCCTCTCCAAACCGGCACCTTTCTGGGCCCGACAACTCGCACCAGAGGGAGGGATTCGGTGCCACTGTGGTTCCTTCGTCGCCACGGAGACGTAAATACGTCCGCTAACTTCTCAGAGCCCCACGAGCTTCATGGCTGCGATCGGAAAGAAGGCAGACGAGAGAGAGAGATAAAGTGTGTTTGTGGTATTTCAACTTAATATTCAGATTATACGTCCCCCTCGTTCCCAGAAACACTTAACACACTCATCAAAAAGGCCCTTAAAGGCCCGTTAGTGGCGAAACTTATTTCTGAGTTGTGTGTGTGTGTGTGTGTGTGTGTGTGTGTGTGTGTGTGTGTGATCGTTGCTACAATCTACACTATTTATTTATTATTCTTGGGACGAGTGGTACCTTTTCTTGGTTCAACAAACGTGAGTGACACTCCTGTTTTGTGTGTTCTGGCTCCCCTCTGAGGGGTTTGATCTAAGCACTTGTGGCCCTGCAACAACAACAACAACAACAACAACAACAACAACAACAATACAACATGACTCCTAACTCCCACTCCAATCATCCTGCCCGACCCCCCCCCCCCCCCCTTCCTCCTTGTACCGCACCCCCCTTTTTAGACGATGCACTTTGGCCCTCGTATCTGACTAACGGGGGAAATGTTCCTTTCTTATTTTTTGTTCAATGTCAGCGTATATATATTGTATTTATTTCAGAGGACCTTTTTAAAAAAAAATTTTTTTGAGAATCTGTGGTTGTTGTCGAAGTACCAAAAAAAGTGTTTGCACAGAGAAATGTTCCCGATGTGCTGTTTTACATGAAAGAAAAGGAAACACACACACACACACACACATTTCAGTAATAAAGGAATTCGTGGAATATCCGGTCGCATCCTTCCTTTGTCTCAAGCCCAGCTGGTTGTTGTTGTGTTTTTGTTTTTTTTCAGTCTTACATAAGAGTAATCTGAGTAAACAAGTTGATCACATGTCCACACAAGTGAAACACATTTTGAAAATGGGAATCACGTGTTGAATATGAGATAATCAGCCTGTGTTGATCAGCGTCTGTCTGCGGGCTCCAAGGACCAAACGCGCCCCCTACCGGCAGACAAAGAGTACTACATGCTGTTAATAGTAATAATAACATGCAGGTCCAGGTGCGTCAACGTCTGGTGGCTGGAAGTTGATTAACAGTAAATAAATCAATAAAATGTTAATATGTCAGACTGTGAGGCTCCTTAATTAATTTCCTCATTATTGAAGTGATTCAGCTCAGAATAGATAGAAAAACACCAGCGTTGACCCAATCACCATCTTATTACAGGCCATGAAGCACCATACAGTGGCATATACTTGAAAAACATATTGTAAAAACACCCCTAAAAATGTTTTTTATACACAAATGCGCATTTAAATTGCGTCCGGAGACCATGAATCACATTTCTAACACATTTAGTTGCCTATTTCAAGAAGTATAAGCGATATTAACCTCATATAAACATGTGGAATGCATATGGAGCGCATGCACTAATAGGCCTGCAGTTTTCACGTGTATACAAGGCTTTATATATATATAAATATATACTTTTTTTAACTCACTATATTTATATAACTGCTGTCGTTTATACTTTTCTCATCCACACTACGAGGATTTTTTAAATTACATGCATTATTGCATTAAATTACTGCAACATTGTATCATGTTAATGAATCGACAAGTAATATTGCAATAATAGATCAATTAAATTATAGTAAGTTAGTATTACATTTGGCTTCTGGTTCTTATGCACAGCATTTGTACTCATGATAGAATATCTTTTCATTGTATAATGTTCCTTTTACTTAAGTACAAATAGGAAAAATACTTATTTTATGCCTGAATACAAACAATATTTACTTATAAATATAATAATTAATGCTGGATTTCATGCATGCTCACAGGTGAGTAAATATGGAAGTGCACGGCCCCTCTCTTCTCTGAGTCCGACATATACATTATACATAATGATTAAAGTGACAGGCCTTCATCTTCAATATATAATGAATTATCACCGTAATGAAGGTGCACCGTGAACTAATTGAGGCGACAACGTGCGCGTCTGCGCGTCTCCGCGGCGCGAGCACGTTGACGCGACTCATTTATTTCTCATCAAGAGAGATTTTCTTTTTTTTCTTCTTTTTTCTTCCTGACTTTGAATGTCCTCCTCCGGTAATGGATTGGACACGCGGATTCAGTGTCGGTGTGTGTGTGTGTGTGTGTGTGTGTGTGTGTGTGTGTGTGGGGGGGGGGGGGGGGGGGGGGGGGGGGGGCATGCCCGGCTCTGTTTCCCATTTGCCCCCTCTCTGTTTCTTTTTGGGGGGGCTTTTCGGCTGTAATATCCAATTTCAAATGAGATCAGCGACAGCTCCCACGTCGTCACGTTCCTCCGGGTTGATGCTAAACAAACACAACTCTTTATGTTTATGTTCTTTTATGGCGTCGCTGGTCCAGAGGGGCGTCTGAAGCTGCGCCTGCGCACAGAGGCGGATTCACTTGTTGCCCCGAAGCCCTCTGGATGATTACCATCTTATCTGGTTTCTGACAAATGCTGCAACAAAAGAAAAGAATCTGTCAGAAACTAACTGGCGTTTCCTAACCCCCCCTTCACCCCCCACCCCACCCCCCCTTCCCTCGGACAACCTGCGGGATTTTCATTCATTTCCACGCGTATAGATCACAATCTTCCGCGTGAAGATAATGACATATCCCCCCTTTTAGCAGGTGAAAGACCCCCCCCCCCACACTTATTTTAAACCCAGCGTCCCACCTATTGTCCGCGCGCGCGTTTTCTTTTTTTTGCTTGACAGCAAAGTCCACATTTGAAATGCGTGTTTTTTTGTTTCCTTCTTCTCCCAAAGCGACTAAGAAGAGGCGGATGTTAATTGAAACCTACTTAACCTGTGGGATACCCCCCCCCCCCCCCCCCCCCCCTCACAAACACACACACACACACACACACACACACACACACCAGATGAAAGGGCGGATCAGGTGCTGGGGGTCTTTTCAGTTTTGCAGGAGTCACACAAAGGTGAGAGAGACCGAAAAAACATATTTCTGCACTCATCCACGGAATATATATGTATCCCCCCCCCCCCCCCCCCCCCACACACACACACACACACACAGCCTGGTGCTATAGATGCTTCACTGCTGCGCCTTCATAAAGGTAAAACAAACACAAGCCCCCACCTGTTCCACGTGAGGAAGGGTCGGCAGGTGCTGCTGCTGCTCGGCCGGGACTCCGAAATCAAGATTTAGGTTGAAATGATGACGATATTTTAATTACTCTGGATCATAAAACCCTGTTCGCGAGTTGGAGACTGCGCGCGGACCTTAAAGGTGGAATAAGGACGGAGGAACGACTCCTTGCTCCTTCATTCCTTTTTTTGGGGGGTGGGTGGGTGGGTCACAATATTGATTATTAAGCATTTGGTGGATGAATAAGAACCCACCCGCGTGTCCGTGTGGTGGCACGGAGCTCTCCAGACGGGCTTTACGGCCGCCCTGGCGTCGTATCCTGCTGTGGCGCACGTCCCCCATTCAGACCGCTCTCCGCCGGCTGCAGCGCTCGGCCTGAAAAAAACCCACAATAAATTCCTCGAGGTGCACACACACACACACACACACACACACACACACCCACGCACACACACTTTAGCACCGTTTGTGTCATATATGAGGCCACGGGGTGGGAACAAATTAGGGGCCGTGTGCGACGGCCGGCATTGGACACGTTTTTTGGCGAATGATTTTACGCACGGATTGGTGACGTGATGGTGGGAGTCTTCCTGATTTGATGTTTTATGTTTTTTTTGTTGCAATTACGCGTAAAATGCGTAAAATCTGTAAAAGTCACACACTTGACTCTTTAGCTATTATTTTGTTGATTAAGGCCATAATTAATTTTATTTTACACCGTAGAGCAGAGATGGAATCAAATCCAGCAGGAGCTTTAATTAAACTGACAACATATTGAATTTAATTTGGTAAATAAAGTGTTTAGATGTCTGTGATGAAAATACGATGTATAATTATAATTTATTTTATTTTTGTTGTTCTTCTCAGAGCTGGCTGCGGACTGAAAGTGTTTCTTAATATTTTATATTAAATACGATATTTTATTTTTTGGTATAGAAACAAACAATATGTCACGCAGCACAAGTCATTTGCTGTCAACGCATACAGACGATGCATTAATTAGATTTGTATTATTATTTATATATTCATATATATGGATAAATAAATAGAGGGGATGACTCATTGACAGTGACCTGATAATCAGGTGTGGAACGTAACTAATTACTCAAGTACTCCTATTAAGTAAATTAGAGTATTTACATGTCATGCTATACACTTCTTCTCCACTATATTGTACTATTTTACTCCGCACTACGTTTGTTTGACATCTTTACTTCCCGTGAAACCAACTTATTTCCAGATGTGTGCATTTCTCTATAATGTATATTTTTTTTATATGGTGATAAACTGAAGGATGAAATGTCCCTTAACGGATTGAGAAACACGATCTTATAATAAACCAGCAGCCAGTAAAGAAGTTAAAATACAATATCTCAGTAATAAGCAGTACCATTAAACATATATAGTAAAACATTTTACTGCACAATGAGTACTTGTACTTGTCATACAAGTACATGTAGCTTCCTATAAATACTTATATATGTCTATGAATGCAAGACGTTTGCTTGGAGTGGAGTATTTTCCACATGTTGGTATATTAATATACTTTATAGGAGCTGAATACCACGTGCACGCGTGCATAAATCAATAGTGAGGCCTCCCCAGGCCGCTCTCGTCCTTATGGGATTTCTGTTGTGTTGTGCGGAACTGTGACAGCGTCTCTCTCTCTCTCTCCTGATAGGACGAAAGTTTTCACCCCCCCTCAGCCAATCAGCGCGCCCCCGCTCCCTCTTTTCCGCTGCGCCTGCGTACCTCGCGTCGTTTGACCCGCCCCCCCTCGACCAATCACAGCCGAGGGAGCGCGGCTCTGGGGCTTTGGGAGCGAGAGGAGCTCCGCTACTTTTGACGGTCTCCTCTCACTTTGAACCGGTGTCAAACAAACAAACAACAACAATATATATATATTTTTTTTTTTGCGTCCCAACGTGGAAAAGGAGGACAAACCAAAACAAACCGAGGAGACTGAGAAACAAACTATTTTTGTATTCTTTTTGTAAC
Source organism: Cyclopterus lumpus (assembly GCF_009769545.1). Lineage (NCBI taxonomy): Eukaryota > Metazoa > Chordata > Actinopteri > Perciformes > Cyclopteridae > Cyclopterus > Cyclopterus lumpus. Next base: position 18,374,127 of record NC_046978.1, on the reverse strand, counting down.
TGACTATTCGACTTTTCTTCTTCTTCTTCGTCCCATTTGACTCCTCAGAAGGTCGCGGTGCTCCCCGGGACTCTGGTGCTCGGGCTGTGGAGGCTAAACTGAGGCTAACCCTCTTCCTTTTTTTTTTTATTTTTTTTTTTACTTTTTATTTTTGCTTTTTCACGGGAAGTTTTTTTTGTGTTTACTGCGGAAAACAAGTTTGTGTTGGAGCAGCAGCCGACCTCCCTCACTCCCTCTCCCCCCCCCTCCCTCCCCCCTCGCCAAGGAGGTACCCGTAAAGTCACCGCGGGGTGTTGGAGGTATGACTGCCTTGGCGGGGTCGATACCCATGATGATGCGACCCACGCTGGCTCAGAACTACCCCCGCAGTGGCTTCCCCCTGGAAGGTAACGTAAACGCACCACGCTGCCACCGAAACGTGGAGCCTCTTCCTCCAGCAAACCTTTGAACGGCGCTACATTTGAGCTACATCTCACTTCACTTGTAGCGGAGCTCACAATTCACATGTTTTTATTGCTACTTTTGTAGCCTTTTCTGTTTGTTTTGTGGGGGCGTAATTCAGGTTTTGTTTAGTAAACGTGTCAGCAGGATACATCTATTAATCCATCTATTAATCCATCTATTAATCCATCTATTAATCCATCTATTAACACGGTGCTGTGTGTTCATGAACAGTGTAACATTATTTAATGGGATGCTTTGGCGTCAACAAATATTTATTGTCAGCTTTTTGTGGTTTTTGTGGCAGTTAAATAATAAAAAAAACATTGGTGTATTCAGGTACACTTTCTGGAGTCTGTTAAACTTAAACCCCTCTTTCGGTGACAAGTGCACCTCATATGTGTATTTATATATTTATTTTTGTCTTGGGGTTACATGTGTAGTGTCTACCCCGTTGGGTCAAGGCCGCGTGAACCAGCTCGGGGGAGTTTTCATAAACGGAAGACCTCTGCCCAACCACATCCGGCATAAGATCGTGGAGATGGCGCACCACGGCATCAGGCCGTGTGTCATCTCCCGACAGCTGCGGGTCTCCCACGGCTGCGTGTCCAAAATCCTGTGCCGGTACCAGGAGACGGGCTCCATCAGACCCGGGGCCATCGGGGGCAGCAAACCCAAGGTATACGGTGCTTCTTGCCCTATATATGTATATATTTATGTATATATATGTATATATATATATGCAGGGTATGTACGCTGTACATGTATATATGCATATATTCAACGCCTGCCTCGCACGGTAACGTGTAGAGTGTGTAGCTGGAGGCAGTGTGTGCGTTGGGCCCCGAGGACCACAGCAAAGTGAATAAACACTGCGGCTCTTGTGACCTCCTCCTTCTCTTCTTTTAAAGCAGGGGACCACGCCGGACGTAGAGAAGAGAATAGAAGAATACAAGCGGGACAACCCGGGTATGTTTAGCTGGGAGATTCGGGATAAATTACTGAAGGATGGGATATGTGACCGCAACAACGTCCCTTCAGGTAAAAAGGGCAATTAGCAAGTGCATGAATGGATTTAAACATTATATACATGTTATTATTATTATTATTATTATTAATCTTTTATTATTTATTGATGTATCAAGTGAAACTTGGACCACAACAGGTTGTCACATAGATTACTTTTCATATATGAATTAAAGAAAACTATAAGTAAAGTTTAAAAAAAGCCCCGTTTTCTTTCAGTATTTTAGTTTTTAGAGACTTTCAACAACTTTTTGTATTATACATATTATATATATATATATATATAAATAAATATATATATATGTATATATATGATATGTATATATGATGTATATCTATATATGATGTGTATGTATTATAAATATGATGTGTATATATATATATATCAGATCTATATATATATTATGTGTCTATATATATATTATATATATATATAATTGTGTATGTGCATATATATATGATGTGTACATATATAATATTGTTAATATATATAATGTTGTTAATATATATATATAATATTGTTAATATTATGTAAGTGTATGTTTTATCAACTTTTGATGTAGTGCATTTTCTATTTAATACTTTGCCACTATATCATTATATTTAGTTTCATGTATTACTAATGTAGTATTTCTGTTTCCGTCCTTATTTCATTTTCAATGTGATGTTCTCCCACGCGCCCTCCCAGTGAGCTCCATCAGTCGCACCATGAGGAGTAAGTTCGGGGGCCGAGGCGACGAAGAGGAGGACGAAGAGGAGCTGGAGAGGAAGGAGCTGGAGGAGAACGACCGCCGGGCCAAGCACAGCATCGAGGGCATCCTGGGGGACCGATGTGAGTGAGCCTCTCCGGGTGTAGTGGAAGACAATGGCGTGGTGTTATTAAGTGTGTGTGTGTGTGTGTGTGTGTGTGTGTGCGGGGTGGGGGGGGGTCATCTCCGTGACCTCTCCGTGCACATCACTGTTTGATCAGATACGGCGAGGCCACGTGGGAGGAATTTTATCACACTTATATATATATATATATATATATATATATATATATATATATATATATATATATATATATATATATATTTATTTATTCGCCAAATTGCCCATTTCGGACGCGCGCGTTTTGCGGACTCTATATTGCTGTGAACGCGCAACACTTAACGGGCTGTTTATCTGCGGGTATTAAATTATAGGGGCGCGCGCGCGCTCCCGTTCCGCACCTCCGACCTGTTGACTGCTATATGAGAAGTGTAAAAGAGGATGGTTTATTATTTTATTATTATTCAGCCGCGTGG
>NC_046978.1:18359995-18364995 GCF_009769545.1 Cyclopterus lumpus | reverse complement strand
TCCTTTTTTATTTATTCATGTATTTTGTTATATTCTTATGTATTTTGTTATTTATTCATGCATTTTGTTATTTTCTCGTGTATTTTGTTATTTATTCTTTTGTATTTTGTTATATTCTTATGTATTTTGTTATTTATTCATGTATTTTGTTATATTCTTATGTATTTTGTTATTTATTCATGTATTTTGTTATATTTCTATGTATTTTGTTATTTATTCATGTATTTTGTTATATTTCAATGTATTTGTTATTTATTCATGTATTTTGTTATATTCTTATGTATTTTGTTATTTATTCATGTATTTTATTATATTCTCATGTATTTTGTTATTTATTCATGTATTTTGTTATTTTCTCATGTATTTTGTTATTTATTCATGTATTTTGTTATATTCTTATGTATTTTGTTATTTATTCATGTATTTTGTTATATTCTCATGTATTTGTTATTTATTCATGTATTTTGTTATTTATTCATGTATTTTGTTATTTTCTCATGTATTTTGTTATTTTCTCATGTATTTTGTTATTTATTCATGTATTTTGTTATATTTCTATGTATTTTGTTATTTATTCATGTATTTATTATTTATTCATGTATTTTGTTATATTTCTATGTATTTGTTATTTATTCATGTATTTTGTTATTTATTTATGTATTTTGTTATATTTCTATGTATTTTCTTATTTATTCATGTATTTTGTTTTTTATTCACATATTTTGTTTTTTATGTATTTTGTTTTATTTTTATCAATTTTGTTTACGCTATTTACTACCTCTTGATATCAATTTAATCTTGTTGCATCCTTAACAAACACAGGCCAGGTATTATTCCTGTGTTGAGTAAGCACAAAGACTGGAAGAATGGGTTTTATTACAATAACACTATAATATTAATAATGTCTCTGTTACAATTGTATGTGTCATTAGGCCTCTGACGTCTGACAATACGAAGCTAAGAGCATTGATACTAATCTCCTCAATTAATTTTCCTCATGCTTAATATAAAAGTAAATCAAAATGACATTACTTCCTTTTCTTCACTGAGCTGTATCGCCATATTCTTTCTTTTTTCTACCAACACCTATTCCTAAAAAAAGGGAACTATAAACTACTTCACTACGTCATGTTTATTACCTAACTTGTGTTATACCGCTTACACTGACCTTATATTATATCCATCGATGGCATGTTGCTGTGGTTGTTGTTGTTTTCATCCATCACTTTGGTCCAGAGCGAAACATTTAAATTTAATATTTAATGTATTGACATTTTAATTTTGGACATTTTTGGCAGATCCTTTCCTTGATATTCGTTAAATTTGGGACAAATGTTATCGTTCACCATGAAATGCCAATTACACTGATGATCCTCTGACTTTCCATATGGCTCCATCATCGGGTCAAAGTTTAATATTTCATTGCAGTAACCAATAATTTAGATTCATGAACAAACACTGTTGACGCTCCAGCCTCAGCTGTGCATTGTGTTTGGCGCTAGCTAGCTAATGTTAGCATGCAGATATTAGCATTTAAGGGCCTGATGTACTTCGCCAGGGCCGGTGGTCAAGGGGGTCAAAGAGCATCCTCAACCGCCACAATATTAAACTCAAACAAAGATCAAAAGGTGCCTTTTTAAAGAAAACATTTTTGTATAGCTACTTGTCAGGTGAGGGAGGAAGTTTTGTACATGTTGTTTGTTTCATTTGTGCTAGCTGAGCGATTAGCCAATATGGATTATTTCTCCATTAATAATGCTACCGGTTCTCTCCACTCCACCCAAACACACCCATTTAAAGTAACGACCAACATATATATATATATATATATATATATATATATATATATATATATATATATATACTGTCTTCTTCTTCCTCCCCTTCCAGTGTCTGGCCCTGACAGATCAGAGGCCCCTCCCTCCATCGTTTGAAGGCGACAGCGACCGTCTCCAGAAGCCAATCTGCTCCTGTGTGTTTGCCCTCGCTCTCCTTCACACACACACACACACACACACACACAAACACACACACACACACACACACACACATCGTCGGTTACTTCCTGTGAGGCTGCCTTACAGTCCTGTACGTCAGCGTTAACCGGGGCCATATGGCTCTTCTTAGAAAAGCCGTTTGAGGTGTCAGTCACAAACCAGAAGCCACTTACAGATGACAATTACCCACCATTAAAACCCATTGGAAGAGAGAGAGAGAGAGAGAGAGAGAGAGAGGCGGAATGAGTGTTTAATGTTCCAGGGAAAGGATGGGGGAAGTGTGATGAGATAGATGTACGCTTAAAGAGTGAGTGTGGATGGGTTGGTGTGTTGGTGTGTTGGTGTGTTGGTGTGCTGGTGTCTTGCTGTGTTGGTGTGTTGGTGTGTTGGTGTGTTGGTGTGTTGGTGTGCTGGTGTCTTGCTGTGTTGGTGTGTTGGTGTGCTGGTGTCTTGCTGTGTTGGTGTGTTGGTGTGCTGGTGTGTTGGTGTGTTGGTGTGTTGGTGTGTTGGTGTGTTGGTGTGTTGGTGTGTTGGTGTGCTGGTCTGTTGGTGTGTTGGTGTCTTGGTGTGTTGGTGTGTTGGTGTGCTGGTCTGTTGGTGTGTTGGTGTGTTGGTGTGTTGGTGTGTTGGTGTGCTGGTCTGTTGGTGTGTTGGTGTCTTGGTGTGTTGGTGTGTTGGTGTGTTGGTGTGCTGGTCTGTTGGTGTGTTGGTGTGCTGGTGTGCTGGTCTGTTGGTGTGTTGGTGTGTTGGTGTGTTGGTGTGTTGGTGTGCTGGTGTGCTGGTCTGTTGGTGTGTTGGTGTCTTGGTGTGTTGGTGTGTTGGTGTGTTGGTGTGTTGGTGTGTTGGTGTGCTGGTCTGTTGGTGTGTTGGTGTCTTGGTGTGTTGGTGTGTTGGTGTGTTGGTGTGTTGGTGTCTTGGTGTGTTGGTGTGTTGGTGTGTTGGTGTGTTGGTGTGTTGGTGTCTTGGTGTCTTGGTGTGTTGGTGTGTTGGTGTGTTGGTGTGTTGGTGTGCTGGTCTGTTGGTGTGTTGGTGTCTTGGTGTGTTGGTGTGTTGGTGTGTTGGTGTGTTGGTGTGTTGGTGTCTTGGTGTGTTGATGTGTTGATGTGTTTATTTGTTGGTGTGTTGGTGTGTTGGTGTGTTGGTGTGTTGATGTGTTTATTTGTTTATTTGTTGGTGTGTTGGTGTGTTTATTTGTTGATGTGCCAACATGAAGGATTTCTTTGGTCAAGAAAAAGCCTTCTGATCAATATATGTAGATATTCATTCATTTTCCACATTGTGTGTGTGTTTGCGTGTGTGTGTATGTGTGTGTGTGTGTGTGTGTGTGTGTGTGTGTGTGTGTGTGTGGTGCTCCGTATGGTCCGCCCTGAGGACAGCAGAGAATCAAAAGCACCCACATCTTCCTTGTCAGAGAGGCCGAGCATTCCTTATTGACCCCCCCCCCCCCTCCCGAGCTGCCTCTCCCAGCCTTCGTTACCATCAGAAAGGACCTCGGTGTCTTCGGTACGTCACGTCACAAGCCCTCCTCCTCCTCCTCCTCCTCCTCCTCCTCTTCCTCCTCTTCCTCCTCCTCCTCCTCCGTCGTCGCTCCAAACACTTTTAATCACGTTTTGGGGCTTGTCGATCCCTCTCTCCACCCTCGTGGTACTAATCCTCCCCAAAGCCACACAGCTTTTGTCTCCTGCTTTAAAAGAGGGGGGGGGGGGGGGGCTTATTATCCTAAAGAGGCAGAGGGGTTCCCCGGTGCCTCGGAGTCAGAACCGAAGGAGCGAAAAAACAGGTGGAGCAGTCGTTATTGCTTCGGCCTGATTATTATTTATTATCATTTCCTCTGAAGTCTTTCTCCAGCGAGCCTCTGGATACGCACTCAGGAAACAGCTCCTAATTACTAATGGATGACGACTCAACGCCAGGGTCGGCCGGGGTGTTACGGAGGGGGGGGGAGGGGGGGGGGGGGAGAAAGCGATTCATCAATTAATTTCTTCCAAATGAAACTCTGTATTTTTCAATGCAAGTCCTCAACTTCTACTTTTCACCTTTACCAAGCGAACGGAGATTCGAGTAATGCGAGTCTATTATTAATCACCGTTAGTCTTTTTTCTCCTCGTGCGATTAAACATGACGGTTAACGCGTCCGAATATGTGACCTTTACACAAAAGGTCACGAGGGAAATGTGACTTCCTTACATGTGACCGTCCTTTTAATAAGGAACCTGTTGAGGGCTCGAGATGGATTTTTTTCCACACGTCATTCTCGTAGTTCTTTTTTTTTTTCTTCCTTTTTGCCGTTTTTGGGGCAAAGAAAAAAAGAGTTAGGAAAGAAGCGATAATGAAGACGTGTGCGCACGAGCTCCGTGTAGAAAAGAAAACGGGCACGCTTGCGCTCACAATTAAAGAATTCATAGGGAATAAATCTGACGCCCCGGAAAAGAAAAAGCTCCCGTCGTGTCGGAGCGACTCTTTGCCGGCGGGCGCCGAATATTGCGCGATCCTTTTGACGATAAAAACATTGAGTATCAATTAACAAAATAAATAAAACACATGAAGGAACACAGGGAAGGGGGAAAAAAGCACTATAGTGTGATAAGGTGGTATTTAAACCTGCCTAATTTTAATCTCTCCCCCCCCCACCCCCCCCCCACACACACACACACACACAAAGCTGACAACAGAGACACCAAAGTCCAAGCCTCATTCAAAGAGAGGAGGGAGGGTTGATGCTCTTTCAGGTACACCCACGGGTGGCTTAGGGACACCCTGCCGCTCCGTCATTAAACACCCACCCCGCCCCCCACCCACACACACACACACACACACACACACATTAAAGAGGTTCCAGGCAGTTGGACAGACAGGCCTGCTGGGGTGCAGGAACAGTAGGCGGAAGGCGGCTGTTGATTGAGGTTGTGCGTGGGTGCGTTGTTCCCACCCGAGTCCCCTGCAGCTAAAAGTACATAGGCTAATTCTCTGTCAGCACTCCCCCCCCCCCCCACCCCCCACCCC
>NC_046978.1:18347024-18352024 GCF_009769545.1 Cyclopterus lumpus | reverse complement strand
TTAATATCTCTCTATCTATTAATACTTTGGTTTCTGTCTCTTTCACACACACACACACACACACACACACACACACACACACACACACACACACACACATTCAGGTAAAGCAATGCCTCCTCTTGTGCATGAGAGGAGCTCCGCACACACACTTCCTCCTCGCTGTGGGGTCAGCGGTGTTGGGAGGTGCCTCTGCATCAGTGATGGAGGTCTCCCACCACCTGGCTCAGATTAGCACCCGGCGCCCAGATGCATCTGTTTCTGCAACACACACACACACACACACACACACACACACACACACACACACGCACACAGCCGTGCTACACGGAGGGGAAAGGGTTGGCAGTGCAGAGATAGGAGCCGAGCTCTGCAGCCTGATTGAATGAGCGAGGCGTCTGCTCCCCTTCCCGACCTCCTGCAATAACAACGCCGGATTTATAAAAAAAGAAAGAAAAAGAAAACCCACTGCCGGAGGCGCCGGTTCAGGCCTCGCACGCCGCTCCACACGCGGGATCCGCACGCCTCGTTCAAGCTTTCCGATTATCGGCTGCAGAACTCTCTCGCTTCCAGGAGGGAAATTGACCTTTTTAGATGTCGCATGGGGGGGAAGAGAAGGGGGTTGGGGGGTTATTTATGTAAAACCCTTTTTTATCTAGCTCTATTTAGTAGCTGTTTTGTACCACGTGGTCTGCTGATGAAGGTCACCTGGTGTGATCCAAGGTGTGGGTTTAAAATAACCTCTAACGTCATAAAAACTGTTTGTATAGCCGGAGCCTTCGAATACAATCCTAAAAAACTGCTTTTCAACGTAAAATTGTTGAGCGTCTCTTTGGATGTGAATCTACAAATGTAAAAGTCTTGTAGGTCGAGTTCTTTAAAGTTCTAAAAGAGCCTGTGTGAAGGAGTTGGACTGTTAGCTCAAGACAGGCTAACGCTTTCCCTTAGTTTACAGTCTTTATGCTAAGCTAAGCTAACTAGCGGCTGGTTCCGGAAACATATTTACCGTCCAGACATGAGAGACTACATTATATACACTAGGTAGATTATATATAAATATATTTACCTATATATAATATATTCTATAATATATATTATTATATTATATAATATAGTATCTAATATTAGTATATATACACATATATGTACATATATGATATAATATATTATATTACATTATATACAGTATGTACAGGTCACAGAACCCTCTTACAACACTTAATATAATATATATATTTTTAAAAGGTGCTCCTCATTTTTCGTTCTTTTTCCTTTTTTTACGAAAGCCAGAATGTCAATTTCCGCTTGTTACTCGCATACGGCCTTTTTTTCAAAATAAACTTTCATCTTCACGGGAAACAAATTATTTAGTTATTCAGTTAGGTTTCTGAAAATAACTTCCATTTGGGTTTAAATGACTTTAAATGACTTTAAATGATCTTCTTCTTCTTCTTCTTCTTCTTCTTCTTCTTCTTCTTCTTCTTCTTCTTCTTCTTCTTCTTCCTGTAGAGGTGTTTTACAACATCTGTAATAAATCCATTCTTGTTTGTGAGTGGAGCAGATTTCCTCATATTTAAAGCAGACTAAACAAATGTAAAACCATGTTTGGGTATCATGTGTCTGCAACATTTGCGTGAGCTGTTGACGGAGGTCACGTAGTCAAAATGAGGATAGGATGCTACAAAGATTTATAGGAGACCATGTGGCCGTGTGTGTGTGTGTGTGTGTGTGTGTGTGTGTGTTCCACCACCCCACCAGCCTCACATCTTTACAGACTGTGTGCATTGACACCAGAGTGAGGACACACCGTCTTCAAATGATCGTGTCCCCACCTGACAGACACTTGAGAAAACAGACAATAAGAGAAGGAAGCCTAGTGGTGGAAAGAGGAAGCACAACATATTATTTCGTGTGCTCGGTACATTTAGAAGAAGAAGAAAGAAAAGAAAAAAAAGCGACCAGCTGTTCAGCTGCTTTCTGTATTTCCTCACGAGCCTCCACTCATTCCAAAGCAAAGACAAATTCATAGTGGAAATATAAATATAAATGACCAACATACATCTTGGGTAACAGTCACTTGGCTGCACATTAAAAACATTTTTAAAAAAAAGCTGATTTCATGCACTATTCTCCTTTAGAAAACAGAAATCGTAATCTCACGTGTTTCCTTTGAAAATGAACGAGCCCCATTTTTACGCTTTCAACGCAACTTTTTTCTTCTTCTTTCTTTTCTTCCAACAGTAAAGATGAGATGAAACTTTAATCACCCTTTTGAGGAGGAAAGTGGGTCACTGCAGCAGCAGAGAGAGGGAGAGAAGGAAGACCTACTTCCTGTCAAGCTTCCTGGACACAGGAGGGTTGACGTGGTCCTTTTGGCCCCCCCCCCCCCCCCCCCCCCCCCCCCCACACACACGCACGCACACACACACACACACACACACACACACCCTGCTCACACACCTGCACCAGCGCTCACGTCGTTATCAAGCCGTTTGTCCTCATTGATCTCCGAGAAAGCCCCCCCACCGCCCTCCATTCACCCCCCCCCCCACATTAACACTCCACCGGCAGCAAAGGAGGTCTGATCCAGGATCAGTTCCGGCTTCACGTGCCAGTTTGGTGGTTTTCCAACCTTTTGGGGTCTCAAACCATTAGTTCTGAAACCTTTTTGAAAACGTCTCTGAATCCCACGACTCATGAAACATGAGAAGGGGCCCCGGCCAGACACCAGATACCAGACCACCAGCTCCCCGTAGACCCGGCTGGTTTTTATAAGGACATTTGAATCCACTACAGCTGACAGATAAATGTAGCGCAGCACAGAGAGCAACGCTACCTCCTTAGATGTCGCGGAGAAGGAATATAAAGCATCATAAAATAGAAACACGCAAGTAAAAACACCTCAAAACCACTTTCCACCCCTGGCTGGTGTATCAGTCCGTGGGAAGGAATAAAAAACCCTTCATATCACACAATAAACATCCTCCAATTAGTCAAGTGTGGGCGGGTTTTGGATCGTAAACACTCCGAGTTGCTAACGAAGCTAACGCCGCCTGTCTAAAAATGCAAATGCTCACCAAAAGAGTGTGAAGAGTAGCGGTAGCGTTACCGGCAAACGAAGAAGGGGCTACGTCGTAAAGTCTCGCGTTAGCATTTAGCATTGGCGCTAAGCGTCTCGGCGACGGCGTTTCGAGGCCTGTTTCCGACTCTCGATCTTGCAAGTTTCCTTATAAACGAAGCCGGCTCGTTTTTTTATGACCTTGACTGTTCGCTCCGCCGGTTTCTCGTGTACGGCGGCGGCGGTGGAAACCCAAGAGGGCGCTCCATATTAGCGGGCACTGAGTGAAACAGTCAGCAGCGGTGTTTCAGGGAAGCAGCGGAGCTCTAACACCTCGACTGTGACGCCCTGCCCGGCTTCCTGCTCTGGATTACATCCAAGCTTACAGTATAAAGGACACACACACACATACACACACACACACACATAGATGTGGGACTTTTTCTCAATGTCAGCCCCCCCCTTCCCCTCCATTTCCCACCCACTCGCATTCCCCATCAGGGCTATCCAAACCGCCGTGTTGCACCTACACACTCACACACCCGTCTCCACTTGATGTCCTACTTGTTTGTAATCTGTTTGCAAGTGTTGTGTTAATGGCACCAAAAACTACGATAAGCACCGAGCATTAGTGCCTTTTTGTTACACATTATGGGGGACTGGTATTAAACAAGCCCCGCCCCCCTTCTCCTATGAGTGGCGGCCTCATTTTTAGTAATTACTGTGCGGGAGGCTGACGCTTCGATGGCGTGTGCGTGTACACACACACAAACACACACTTGCAGTCACACGTGGGGTCTGTGTTTCCTCCAATTCATCTGCGCTGTTCTTCGTCCGTTACACGCACACACACACACACACACACACACTAACGCACACACACACACACACACACACGTGCACGCGGTCCTGTCTGTTATCGCCGTGTCTTGGCCTGTCATACCTGCCTGTCGTCTGCAGCCCGTGTCCCAGAATGCTGACAGATAAGCCCGAGAGAGTGTGTGTGTGTGTGTGTGTGTGTGTGTGTGTGCCGGTCAAGCATCAGTGTGTACTGTCTGGACCTACACACTCCGCTCCACTTCTTAAAGGGGTTCCCACGTTCTGCCGGGGTAAATCTCAGCTACACTATTTGTAATTACACCAACCGATTTTATGTATTTCATTTTTCTATCGGTTTATTTTTTTAGGCACAGCGCACATTAATAAAACAGTCAACTGTGAATGAGCCAAGAGTCTGTTTTTCATCCGTCGTCCCAGGACACAATATAAGATTTACAATTACAAAGTTATGCATCATTTACCAAGCATGCGGAGACAATAAAAGAAGATTGAATATTAATATGGCTAGAAAGTGCATTCAGGACACTCTCCATACGACGTTTTAAGTAGTTTTAAGACTCTGCAACACAGAGGCTCATAACACACCACATGCAAAGAGGATACTAAATAAATAAGAGCCCGAAGGTTAAAACAGCGTGTTGTCGTGCAGCAACAACACGCTGTTTAGAAGTCTATGCTTCATGTGTTAAAGCTGCATTCTCTCTCCTGACCACCAGGGGGCGACTCCTCTGGTTGTATAGAAGTCTATGCTTCATGTGTTAAAGCTGCTTTCTCTCTCCTGACCACCAGGGGGCGACTCCTCTGGTTGTATAGAAGTCTATGCTTCATGTGTTAAAGCTGCTTTCTCTCTCCTGACCACCAGGGGGCGACTCCTCTGGTTGTATAGAAGTCTATGCTTCATGTGTTAAAGCTGCATTCTCTCTCCTGACCACCAGGGGGCGACTCCTCTGGTTGTATAGAAGTCAATGCTTCATGTGTTAAAGCTGCATTCTCTCTCCTGACCACCAGGGGGCGACTCCTCTGGTTGTATAGAAGTCTATATAAATGACTCTACTTCTCTTGATTGTAAACATTGTTTATGATTTACTCCCCTATTGCAGTT
>NC_046978.1:18337024-18342024 GCF_009769545.1 Cyclopterus lumpus | reverse complement strand
CCTCAGACCACGACGTGATCCTCAGACCACGACGGGGATCCTCAGACCACGACGTGATCCTCAGACCACGACGGGGATCCTCAGACCACGACGGGGATCCTCAGACCACGACGGGGATCCTCAGACCACGACGTGATCCTCAGACCACGACGGGGATCCTCAGACCACGACGGGGATCCTCAGACCACGACGGGGATCCTCAGACCACGACGTGATCCTCAGACCACGACGGGGATCCTCAGACCACGACGGGATCCTCAGACCACGGTTCTCATGACATCTCGTTTAGCGACGCCTGTCAACTCGTTTACGAGCAGACAGTCTTTTCAAAATAAAGGTCCTTCTATTTCGCTTTAATGCACATTAGCTGAAAACTGGAGTTTGAAAACCCACCAGGGGTTTAGCATTAGCTTGAGCTAACGAGCTACAGCTGCCAGCGACGGGCTGCCATGTCAGCCAATGAGAAACAAGGATGTACCTTGACTGGTAGACTGAGGAGGGGGGGGGGGGGCATTAACAGATGATGATGTGACACCGATGAAAAAACGGATTGATGTGACCGTGAAAAACATCCTCAGGAGGTTGAGAAGAACCTGGGGAAAGAAAACAACAACAACAACAACAACAAGTCCCATCGTGTGAATCGCTGATGTGCACGACGAGTGCATCCGTGAGCAATATTTCCAGTCCGGTGTTTTTTCTCGTTTCTATCTCATCTCTGATGTTCCGGTTCAGAGCGGCTCTCCTCCTCCTCCTCCTCCTCCTCCTCCTCCTCCTATTTCCTCCTCTCTCTCCTCCTCCTCTTTCCTCCTCCTCCTCCTCCTCCTCTCTTCTCTCTCCTCTCTTCTCTCCTCCTCCTCTTCTCTCCTCCTCCTCCTCTTCCTCCTCCTCCTCCTCCTCCTCTCATTTCTCTCCTCCTCCTCCTCCTCCTCCTCCTCTCTTCTCTCTCCTCTCCTCCTCCTCCTCTCTTCTCTCTCCTCTCTTCTCTCCTCCTCCTCTTCTCTCCTCCTCCTCCTCTTCCTCCTCCTCCTCCTCCTCCTCCTCTCATTTCTCTCCTCCTCCTCCTCCTCCTCCTCTCATCACTCTCCTCACCGCCTCCTCCTCCTCCTCCTCTCTTCTCTCTCCTCTCTTCTCTCCTCCTCCTCTTCCTCCTCCTCCTGTCTTTTCTCTCCTCCTCCTCCTCCTCCTCCTCTCTCCTCCTCCACCTCCTCTCTCCTCTCTCCTCCTCCTCTCTTCTCTCTCCTCCTCCTCCTCTTCCTCCTCCTCCTCCTCTCTTCTCTCTCAACCTCCTCCTCCTCCTCCTCTTACTCCTCCTCCTCCTCCTCCTCCTCCCACTCGCTCCGACCTCCTCGGACCATCTTCCTGACCCAAAGGCCCCCGAGGAGGTGGAGCGCCGCGTGAAGCTGAGGGGATCCCGAAGGCGGATCGGGGTCTAAAGGGATCCCGAAGGCGGATCGGGGTCTAAAGGGATCCCGAAGGCGGATCGGGGTCTAAAGGGATCCCGAAGGCGGATCGGGGTCTAAAGGGCCCCCGCGGCCTGGTGGGGTCACGGGGGGCCAGCAGGAGGGACTTTAAAGGGGCTTTAGTGGCAACAATGGACCCGAACTGTATTGAAGCGAGGTGGGAGGGGGGGCGGGTTGGCTTTGTTGACACTAAATGTGCGCTGGACTTCCTGAAGAGATGTGACTGATTGTCTCGCAGCTTTTCCTTGAGATGATTTCGCCGGCTGTTGAAGAGACGAGTCAAACTCCTCCGCTCTGATTGGTTCACGGGGGGGGGGGGGTCACATGGCCCGACACCATCACCTCCATCCATCGGATCAGACGGACAATCTTTGCTACAAGGTTACTATAACAATAGTTATCCATACACTATATTCTCCATATAAATAACTAAAAACCATGACATTAAATCTCTAATAGGCTAAATCTTGCCACCAATATGTCTAAATGTACAACAATCTCAGTTAACAACGGTGTATTTCATATTCTTTAATCAGTTCTCATAGTTTAAAGTGTAAAAAGTGTGAACACTCTCCTTCTGGGTACTAACGTCACCTCCCCTCACGGAGGTCCAGGGTGCAAATACTCATATGCACATTAGAAAAGCACTATTAGCTATTATAATGTGGCAATCTGATGAGGAGAAGTGATCTAATTATGCTGCTATTAGCAGCGGATGTCTGTGAGGCTGAAAGCCTCTCATCCCCCTTCAGAGGTGAGAGTTTTCATAACGACATTTTGGTGTCAAATTTGATCAGATATTCAGATTTTATCCGACGCTAACCTTGAAAAAATAAATCACTTCTGATATGATTCTAGAGATTTCAGACGCCAGATTAAAGTCCCAAACGTCAGCAAATCGTCCTGTGACATGAGTGTGTGTGTGTGTGTGTGTGTGTGTGTGTGTGTGTGTGTGTGCTCAAGCGAAGGATTAGGAGTCGGTGTGCGTGATTGGCACACAATGCAGATGTGTGGGCAGCAGATGCCATCTGTAGAAAAGCGGGAGTGGGCTGGTAGAGGAAAGGGATGGGGGGGTGGTGTGTGTGTGTGTGTGTGTGTGTGTGTGTGTGTGTGTGTGTGTGTGTGTGTAAGCCGATGGTTTGACAGGGAGATAAAGGAAACGATGAGGAGCGTAATCAATCAAAAACACACTGTGACACAAATAAGAGGAAGATGGTGTCCCGACCACCATCACCGCTCGCCATTGTTGGGCCGCGAAACTTCTTCATTCATTTATTTTTGTGCTATTATTTAAAAAAGATTATCCTGCATGTTCCCCTTCTTATTAAAAGATTGCCACGCTTGTCGTCACCTGGGGGGCGGGGTTTTTACTAATTTATTCATTTTGTGAGGTTTTTTGTCCGCTCCGTTACGGCGGTTTGGAATACATATAATATATATAATACATATAATATATAATGCGGGATCGACCGTAACCCCACGATGGGCCCCCGCGTGTCCGATCCCCAGGAGGCTCCCATGAACCCACGCGCCTCTCCATCCATTCCTGAAGCAGCCTCCTCCTCCTTCTTCTTCTTGCCATAGCACAGAGCAGCCCCATGGTCCACGGCTGCCCTCAAAGACCAGTTACACACATAATAAATTAAAATAAAACACTTTTTTTTCTGTGTGTGGCATCTCAACAAAGCTGCACTATGTCCGTGGAGGCGTTTTTTTTGGGGGGGGGGACAATGGCAGGTCTATTCGCTGTGACATCGCCCCCGATGAGGAAAAAATATGTTTTTCCTCGCGTGGGATGGAAAATAAATATATCGTATAGCCAAGTCGTGGAAGCCTGAGGTCGGTGTGACAGCTACAAAAAAAAAAAAAAGACATGGGAACCGGAGCGCTTGGGATCTGCCAACTGTGGATGCTGGAGGCGACGGATAATATTTCCACACAAAGACACACAGTCACATCTTTGTGTACGTGTGCGACTCCGTAATGAGATGAGAAGAAAAGGGGCATTCAGACACCTGCTGAGTGTATCACAAAACATCGGAAAATCTAAATGGCTTCATTTAAATGTTAAAGATATAGATTTCACACAGCGGAGAGCACGGCAGTGTGATGTGCTTTTGTGACTCGTGTGATGGAGTTCTGGTTTGACGAGAGGCGGGCATGGATTACTGAACGGGCCTACCGGGCAAAGGCCTCAAAATGGGGGGGGGGGGGGGGCAACATGATCACAAAATATGACAAAAATGACAGAAAAGAGACACAAAATGACTACAAAGAGACACAAAAGAAGAGACTCAAAATGAGAGAAAACAACTACAAAGAGACTCAAAAGAAGAGACTCAAAATGAGAGAAAACAACTACAAAGAGACTCAAAACGACCACAAAGTGACAGAAAACATCTACAAAAAGGTGCAACACAACCTCAAAGAAACACAAAATGACCACAAAGTGACAGAAAACAACTACAAAGAGACACAAAAGAAGAGACTCAAAATGACAGAAAACAACAACAAAGAGACATAAAATGACTACAAAGTGACAGAAAACATCTACAAAAAGGAGCAACACAACCTCAAAGAAACACAAAATGACCACAAAGCGACATAAAACAACAACAAAGAGACACAAAAGAAGAGACTCAAAACAAAGAAACACAACATTTGAATAAAAACTAAACTATTACAAAAGTGACACACGACATGATTTCCAAAGAGACAAAAAAATTTAAAAAACCTCAAAAAGATTCAAACCGACGCCAAAAAACTCAACAACTACAAAGAGACACACAAAACAACACGCACACACAGAGAGAAGCCAAACAAAGATGTGTGGCTATCCTAAAAGGTGCTCGTGGTTGTGGGCGCCCGCAGCCTGCCCACGCGGTCACAATCTCTCCGGGCAGAAAAGGTTTGCCCTGGGGGAGGGGGGGGGGGGGGGGGGGGGGGGGGGGGACATAAAAGAGAGAGGGCACCACCCCAAAAGAAACCTGCACACAGCTGGCTTTTCCTCCAGCAGGAACAATGCAACCTTTTGTCTGAAGGAAGGGCCAGAAGCACCGGCACAGGGTTCACCTCTGAGGGTCCCCGACACCGGGCCGCGGAGGCGTCTCACGTGCACAGAAATACCCACAAAGCCTCGATAATAATAGAATAATAGCACGGGGCAATAATCCAATACAGGCTCGCCACCTGTCACGAAGGAATTGCATTGGCAATTTCCACAAAGTGCAACAGCATGTATAATGGGTTATGGAGGTCACGCTCCTGCTTGTTCTTTAATCCAATTGTGGAGGCGGAACAGGCGTCGGACATCACCGCTAGGTGGCGACCTCGGTCCGACGCGGCCCGCCGTGCACCGTGCAGAGGCTGCCTCGGACTCCGGGCCCCGGGGTCCCGCGTGAGGAGTGCGGAGGGGTGGGGGATGTGTGTGTGTGTGTGTGTGTGTGTGTGTGGGGGGGGGGGGGGGGGGGGGGGGGGGGGGGGGGGGGGGGGGGGGGGGGGGGGGGGGGGGGGGGGGGGGGGGGGGGGGGGGGGGGG
>NC_046978.1:18329980-18336824 GCF_009769545.1 Cyclopterus lumpus | reverse complement strand
CCCCCCCCCCCCCCCCCCCCCCCCCCCCCCCCCCCCCCCCCCCCCCCCCCCCCCCCCCCCCCCCCCCCCCCCCCCCCCCCCCCCCCCCCCCCCCCCCCCCCCCCCCCCCCCCCCCCCCCCCCCCCCCCCCCCCCCCCCCCCCCCCCCCCCCCCCCCCCCCCCCCCCCCCACACACACAAAACACGAGCGGACCCGCTCAGCTGGTTTTGAGCATCGATCCACGACGAAGACGAAGACGAAGACGAAGACGAAGACGAAGAGCATCACCACCAGAAACTCAGGTTTCACAGACAAAAAATGTCGCGGCCCATAATGCAACAGTATTTCCTGCGTCTTTATCTGGTTTTGAGATATTTTATCTTTCTTACTTCAGTCACAGTGAGGAAAGAGATGGATGAGGGAAAAAAAAGAAGAGGTATTACAAGGAAGTAGGGAAGAAGAGAGGGAGGGAGGGAGGGAGAGAAGGGGAGATATGGGGGGAGGGGGGGGGGAGAATGACAGATGGGCCCAAAGAAGAGCGGGATGCCGGGTTCAGCACTGCGGCAGAGCTCAGCATATGACAGCTTTACACTGGGCTGTGTGTGTGTGTGTGTGTGTGTGTGGCTATGTTAGACTATGTGTGTGTGTGTGTGTGGCTATGTTAGACTGTGTGTGTGTGTGTGTGTGTCCGTGCCTTGGCATGGTGCCAGTGTTTACCTCAGGCTTTTTCTGTGTGTTGAATGTAGCCAGAGGGACCGTTCCTCCACCTGTTACCCGTCCATTCTTCTCTCTTTTCTGCCATCCGTCTCTATATTGACTTATCCAGCGATAAATCAGTGTGTGTGTGTGTGTGTGTGTGTTTGTTTGCATGGGGGGGGGGGGGCACATGTTTGCCTTCCCCGCGGCACATGTTGGCTCAGGGCTCAGCCAGGATTTCTCACTCATCTTAAACGCATTGAAATCTGTTTACAAAGTGTTGCTGCGCTCATTTACTCATCGCAGCTTGTTTTATGTTTTTATTCCCCCAACCACCCCCCCCCCCACACAATATATATTATATAATATATGATATATATATATCATATAATATATATAAATAATATAAACTGTATATATATATTATATATAATACATATATTATATATATATATATTATATAAATATAGTTTTTGTACGTTATTGAGTGTGTAAAGTCCCTCAAATCCAACGTCTTTGATGGGAAGCATCCTCCACTGACTCGTGTTCTCCTGCTTGAACAAAAAGGACACGGAGCTCGTGAACTGTAATAATTCACTCAATAAAAGATCAGGCGGCGTTTTTTTTAAAAGACTCCCCCGTGAGTTATCACATCCCATCCTTCCTGCACGTGCATCTTTCGATCTCGCCCTAACGGCCCTTTTATTTTTTTGTAAAAAAAAAAATCGTCCGTGACGGAGCGGAGAGACGCTGCAACAGATGTCGGCGCTTTTATTATTTTGTTGCTTGAAGGTCAGAACCGTGTCTGTCAGTCAGCGGTCAGCGGTTCGCCTAAAAATGGAAGACGCGAGATCGCGGCTGTCACGCGCCGGCGATCGCGAGTCGAGGGTGACGTTTACTTTCAAAAAAGCACACACACACACACACACACAAACACACGCACACACACGCGTTCATAAACATCCCATCGCGGCCTCGGCCCGACCTAAACACACGGCGTCCAATCCGCAGCGGATTTGGCTCTGATTTGGGTCCCAACAGGGCGCACGGGGGTTGTAACGAGAGGCCGAGCACACGGGCCCCGCAACGCCGTTTTGGTCAGTTTTCTGAAGGGAACGTGGATTTAACGTCGCATGTGAGCCGGGTGTGTGGATGTTTTCTTTTTTTACAGGGTTTCTGGAGGGTGTCAGGGACTCTGGCGGAAGAGGTTTTGGGGGAAGATCAAAAACAGAACCAGAGAGGGAAGAACGCAGACGCATACTGAGGAGGGAAATATAACCAAAAGAAAAGAAGTGAAGATAGAGACTTGGGAAGTCTGCACTTGTGGCTGGCGACACACCATTTGTCACGAGTCAAGAATGAGCAGCAGCGGAAACCACAACGGGATCTCTCTCCTCGTTCATTCACTCTGGGCCGCCATCCTGCTTCTGGTTTTGTCTGTTTAGGCTTTGTGTGTGTGTGTGTGTGTGTGTGTGTGTTTGTGTGTGTGTGTGAGCTTTATTTCCCCGGATGTGTCTGTGGTAGCTAACTTGAATGTGTGTGTGTGTGTGTGTGTCTGCTGTGGCAGATGTGGAAGCTTTTATTTCCCTCGACAGATATACTGTGGCATGTTTGCCAGCGTGTGTGAGTGTGTGTGTGCGTGTGCGTGTGTGTGTATGTAAATGCCAGGCAGTTGCTGGTACTACGGGCAAACAAGCCCTGGAGGGGAGAGTCTCCAAATGACTTTTCCGCACGCTATTTTCAGAACACACTCCCCTCCTCCTCCGCCGCTGCTGCTGTCTAGGCCGACACACACACACACACACACACACACACACACACACACACACACACACGCACACACACACACACACACACACCGGCAAACGTGTTGTATTTGCATTAACTTGTTAACTGTGCTCCAGTAGCTGCTGGCGCTCTCTTTCTACTCAGGTAGACCAGGTCTAGTCGTCCTCAGGTCCCCCTAAACCTGCCACAGAACATAGTCCCCAAACAGACGGACGACTTACTGCTAAAATGAGATTTGAAAGCGAATGAAAACAAAAGTAAACTGCTTCAAGGACTCCTCTCTGAGAAGTCCTCCCACTCACCTGGTCCACTTAACCGGTCCCAATTAATCCGAGGAAGTCCCGCTGAGATAAAGGATCTCGACGGGCCAATCGTCGCTCTCCTGACGATATCCACTCACCTGGTTGGCTAGATTGCAATCAGTCCGGTGCTCGATTGAAAAGACAAGGGCACGAAGAAGGACAAAGACGAAACCACTTAGGCCCTCTTAGGCGCGCAATAACGGAGGCGCTGATAATCTGACGCTGATAAGGAAGGCAAGTTTTTGCAGATCTCAAGGAGGGGAAGCTGAGCTGTGTGTGTGTGTGTGTGTGTGTGTGTGTGTGTGTGTGTCATAGATAATACGCCGCTGTATGCAAGCACACAATGGCCATGAAGATTATTTTTACCAGTGACAGCAACTCAAGGGTCGTTTTCACCTCGATGTGACTTTAGAGGTCAAGGTGTGTGTGTGTGTGTGTGTGTGTGTGTGTGTGTGTGTGTGTGTGTGTGAGGCATCTTCTTCAGTTTTTAGGAGTTCTTGTGGAAAAAGAAGGCGTCAGATGCATATTTAAGCAACATTTTAATATAATTGAATATGATTATGGGATGGGACTTGATGGATGGACACACACTGCGGGCGTGACAGGTTCATGAAGGCCTGAGGCGTCTTTTTTAATATTTCGGTGCTCAGAAATTCAGTGTATAATAATTATATTACAAAAAATGAGTCCGTTGCTTATGAGGCTCAAATATTTCTGTCCGTCATTGACTTCCACACATCTGTACATATGTTGTGTGTGTGTGTGTGTGTGTGTGTGTACCAGATTCTCATCCAATACAAACCAACCAGTTTAACCCAAAAAAAACCTCAGTGGGCTTAAAGCTTAGAGGGTCCGGAGCAGAAACCCTGAAGAGGATTACGGTCCTGGCCCGACGTCTCCGGGTCCCTTATTTTACAAGAGAGGCCAGGAATGCCCCTCTAATCCCACACTGTACTGATATACTGTGTGTGTGTGAGTGTGTGTGTGTGTGCGTGTGAGTGTGTGTGAGGGAGGAAGAGGCTTGACAATCTCTGGGCTTGTGTATGCATCAACAGTCAGGTGGAGGTCAACTGGGTCCGTTAACAGACGGATTGACGCAGGGATCAGAGGGTCGTGTGTGTGTGTGGATGTGCATGTGTGTGTGTGTGTGTGTGTGTGTAAGAAGAGAGGGAGGGTGTCCAGTGGCTTTTTGTTCCCCTCTTCTTTCAAATATTCCTCAACGGATATCTGGGTGAAGGTTAGAAAAACAACACACGAGGAGGAGGAGGCCGCCTCCCCCTTTCATTAGCGCGGGTACAACAGCAACAATAGCGACGTGGCGTTCACATCTGCCGGTATTGATTCGCGTCTGGTAGATCTGCCTTTTTGTGAGAGGTTAAATCCACCGCCGCCTTAATGACGCTTTCATGTGGCGCGTTCTCTTCATCTCCTCGCTCGTCTGATGGAGAGAATGAGGCGACACGCGCCGGACATCAAACGACATCAAAGCCCCCGCACGCTGTTTACCTTCCTCTCCTTCATGCTCACGCACTCTCTCTTTTTAGTGGGGTGCATGGACATTACCTGTCTGCAGACGGACGTTTGATGTGTGTGTGTGTGTGTGTGTGTGTGTGTGTGTGTGTCCGTACACTAATGCAACCGTCTGTGTCCGACAGGCAAACCGCTGTGAGTGGATTTTTTTCCACGCTCGCGTCGCACCGACATACAGTAAGCGTGTCTCTCTTGTGTCGCAATCGGGGGTCGTCAGGGGAATGCAAAGCGGACGGCAACCTGCTAACATGCTAACGTGGCTACGCTAGCACTTTATGGTTTTGGGGGTGGGGGTTACATTTGTGTCCGCGTTGCCATTGAAGAG
Organism: Cyclopterus lumpus; assembly: GCF_009769545.1. NCBI lineage: Eukaryota > Metazoa > Chordata > Actinopteri > Perciformes > Cyclopteridae > Cyclopterus > Cyclopterus lumpus. Next base: position 18,332,204 of record NC_046978.1, on the reverse strand, counting down.
ACAGAGGGGTTGAAGACGTCTAATGCCCTTTGATCTTGCATTAGGCTGGTCAGCCTGCTCCAGACATATGTGTGTGTGTGTATGTGTGTGTGTGTGTGTGTGTGTGTGTGTGTGTGTGTGTGTGTGTGGAGCGGGTGGGGGGGATTACTCTTGTTGTGGGGACTATGGGCTGGATACAAGAAAGTGAACGTAGTCGTTGTTGTTATTTGGCAAACCAATAAAAAGACGATAAACAGTTGCCCCCTGGTGGTCAGGAGAGAGAATGCAGCTTTAACACATGAAGCATAGACTTCTATACAACCAGAGGAGTCACCCCCTGGTGGTCAGTAGAGAGAATGCAGCTTTAACACACGAAGCATAGACTTCTATACAACCAGAGGAGTCGCCAGCTGGTGGTCAGGAGAGAGAATGCAGCTTTAACACATGAAGCATAGACTTCTATACAACCAGAGGAGTCGCCCCTTGGTGGTCAGGAGAGAGAATGCAGCTTTAACACATGAAGCGTAGACTTCTATACAACCAGAGGAGTCGCCGCCTGGTGGTCAGGAGAGAGAATGCAGCTTTAACACACGAAGCATAGACTTCTATACAACCAGAGGAGTCACCCCCTGGTGGTCAGGAGAGAGAATGCAGCTTTAACACATGAAGCATAGACTTCTATACAACCAGAGGAGTCGCCCCCTCGTGGTCAGTAGAGAGAATGCAGCTTTAACACACGAAGCATAGACTTCTATACAACCAGAGGAGTCGCCCCCTGGTGGTCAGGAGAGAGAATACAGCTTTAACACATGAAACATAGACTTCTATACAACCAGAGGAGTCGCCCCCTGGTGGTCAGTAGAGAGAATGCAGCTTTAACACATGAAGCATAGACTTCTATACAACCAGAGGAGTCGCCCCCTGGTGGTCAGTAGAGAGAATGCAGCTTTAACACATGAAGCATAGACTTCTATACAACCAGAGGAGTCGCCCCCTGGTGGTCAGTAGGAGAGACTATACGTTGCCGCCTGGTTCAAACTGAGCTTGAAATGCGAAGAGTAACAAGAACCAACCGAAGGAGACAGAACTTGTGTTTGACTAGCCCCCCCCCCCCCCCATCCCTGCTATCAGCCTTAACCAGGAACAGGCAGCCACCCTCCGGTGCCCGAGTCAAGCTATTACTCATATATCACAAAGCATAATGCAACTAGTAGGTCAACACCAGCACCCTGGTGAACGAAAATAAGGGATTCTTTTCAAACGGGGCAGAAAACTCCCAAGTGTCCTAGATCAGTCACATAAATGAATTTGTAAGGTCTTCATCCACGCAGTCGGAGGTGTGTGTGTGTGTGTGTGTGTGCGGGCGGCGAGCGAAGCTGTTATTTCGGCCCGTCCTTTAAAAAGGCGTTCATTGGAGTTGACAGCCGAGGTTTGTAAAAAAGGTCCGTAAGGAAACGAAGAGCCGGTGGAGGACTCACGCTCCTCCATAGGTGTCTGTTAGGCGAACACACCTCCTGTAAAAGCACTCGTAAATCATGTGGGGGGGGGGGGGCCTTGGCAGATCACAGCCACGACGGGACTCACCTGGAGCGAAAGGTTTTTAAGGTGGCGAGGACAAGTGCGAGTGACAGGGGAGAAAAGATAAAGAGAGAGAGAGAGAGAGAGAGAGATAAATGAAATAAATGGGCAAAGATTAAAGCGAGATGGGGGACCGGAGAGGAAACGTGACAAAGTGTCGGCCTGTGTCGGGGGAAGCGTTGTCAGAGGGACAAAAAAAACTATACACGGAAGGTTTGATCGAGGAATGTGACGGAGAGAATTAAAGGAGTGAGGGAGGAAGGGCGAGTGATTGATGAAGACCCTGAGTTACAGGCCCTTGGAGGAGGACACACACCTCACTTCATCACAATCACCCCCCCCCCCCCCCACACACACACACACACACACACACACACACGTCTCAGCCGAAGTCCCGAGGACACTCTTGACACTCTTTGATCCCGCACGCACACACACACACACACACACACACACACACGACCCCCGGTTGACCCCTGTCCACATTGTACGTATATGCCTCCAGAGGCACGACGCGGTACTAGTTTTTACCGATTCAAGCGGCTCCGGCGTCAATCGGGAAGATCTAAGAAGAGAAAGCGACGTGATGTATGAAGTTGCCCCCCGTCCAGAGCACGCGTGTCGACGTTAAACAATTTGGTACGCATTCGCGGCTCCTCGATCGCGC
>NC_046978.1:18288328-18329780 GCF_009769545.1 Cyclopterus lumpus | reverse complement strand
ACAACACACACACACAGAGATGACATGTTGTAGCTACAGCCCATAATTCCGTGTGCTCTGACCCTGCCACGGTGAAACATAAAACACTCTATTTAAAGGGCATAAGTAGCTTTTACAGCAGTGGATGTCAACCTATGCTCCTATAAGAGGTGCACAAACACGTACGCGCGTCTTTACAGCGTTCTGCTACACTTATGAGGACCGTGTGAAGTTAATGATTAGTTATTAATCAGATGAAATTAAGTCAAAAACAGGCGCCAACCTCTGGGTCGGAAAAGCGAAGTCAATGCTGAAGTACCTTTAACATGCTTTCTTAATAATTCATGTTTTATTATGATTTATTCCCTCAGGAAACATTGTTAACATGAGTTTATGGTCTCAATCGCTAGTTTCAAGTCTTCTTCAATACAGCATTTTAGGGCGGGGCTAAAATGCTGTAAAATGCTAATTGCCCATGTTTTTTCGTCTTTACAACTTTTTTTTTTTTTTACTTTTGCGTCGTAATTAGCTCCACCCTCATTTCTGGTAGCATGAAAACAAGATGTCCCCCAAAAACCAATGGGCGGCGCCCACTTCCTACATGTACAGTCCCGTGGTCAGGGGCAGTTAATAAAAAAAGTTCTCACAAAGGACAGAAATAACAACACACACACACACACACACAGTCGCTCTTGTTGTATCCGAAAGGCGCTTTTTTTTTCCTTCCGATGTGTGGGCAAGGATGTCTGTTCAGTGAAGCAGATGGCTTCACCGAACAGAAGGGAAGAAGAAGAAGAAGAAGAAGAAGGAGAAGTTGGGGAGTTTTGTCTGGGGGAGTTTATACTTTATGTCTCTCCAAATTGGGGCCCTTGGCACTTCCCGGTCCTCGCTCATGCATTCATGGCAGCAGATCAATCTCGCAACCCTTTACTCAGACGCTCCCTATATGCGAGTGGCTCCTATTTTGCATGTGGGCACGAACTTCGCCTATGGGTGGGTGTGGAGGGGGGGGGGGGTTCTATGGGTGGGGGGGAAGGGGAGCGTGAAAAGAAAACGAGAGCCGGGTGCGCCGATGGAGTCGCTTCACGTCTCTCCAAACTGGAAACGCTTGACTCCAGATCTTTTGCCGTGTTTCTCGGTGCCACCCCGGCCTGCCAAGTCAAGATTATTATCCCACTGTATTTGTCCGTCCCCCCCTTCGCCCCCCCCCCCCTCCCAGTCTGCTCTTTACTGGGATATGACGGAGTGCTTCAGGATGCACGCCGCTGCTGCTGGTGGCATAGAAGGGTTGGGGGGGGGGGACGCATTGTCTGGGTCTGATTGCCCTTCCTTTGAGCAATCACGAATACATGTTTACGGACACACACTTTTCATGACTGTATTATTTCGTATCTTTTTTTTTTTTGAGCATGTCCGCTGAACGGTTGTCACACACACACACACACACACGTGTACACAATGTGCACACGCAAACTGAGCTGAAAAACTTGACGTTTCCTCCACAATTCTTTTTCATTAATGTGTCCTGGTGTCCTGGAGGAAAGAGGCACAAAGAGGTGTGCGGTCTGAGAGAGGGGGGGGGGGGCCTGTCCAAACAGCTGGTGCAAAGATTAACTACCTCAGAGATTTGTTCCGGTATTAACGAGAGAAATGACACCGGGCTGCGGGGGGACATGTTAGCATAAGAGGGAAAGCAGGAGGGTTGGCAAAGTGTGCACGGAGGACTTTTACAATCTATTAGTATTTTACAAGATGACTTTGTGGCAGCACTGGGATCTGTTTCTGTGTCGGGGGGCGAAAAAAAGACGCATGCTTGTTAGCCGAGGCTTTATTTGTGTAGCTGGAACAAGTGAACAACAGAAATATTAAACACACATATATATATATATATATATATATATATATATATATATATATATATATACAGATGGCAGCAGATTTGTTGGGAGGATATGAACTTTTCTTTTGTCGCCATTTTTACATTATGTGCAGAAATGTATGGAGGATGCAAAGCCGGCTGTCAAACATTATATATTTTTTCGGTAATATCATTTTTTTTAAGGAACCAGTCAAGTCAGGCCTATGTTGCCTCGGGCCTATATGATTTTTTATGTTCCCTCAGCATCATCCCTGACCCAAGTTAAAAAATATGTCAATAACATTTTGAGACGTCACGCTAACAATATCCAATAACAGATCTATGGTAGTAGGTTTAGGCATAAGGGCTCAGATTAGTGAGGGAATTAGGGAATAGGTATATCAGGGTGAGCCAATCAGAGGCAGAGCTTGCCACTGCATTGAGTAACTCTTTATTATGTTAATTATTGATGTTTCTTATGTCCTAAAAACTCAAAGCACTCGGTTTAGCTTGTGGTAAAATCAGATCAGTGTTTCTCTGGCTGAAAGTCTGTCTGAACACACCCTGAAGCACATTTATACGTCACTACAATGTCCACACGGGACTTTAACCCAGGAGACCGATGTTCGTGTCCCTTGTGACGAATGAAAAAGACAACACTGACTCATTTTAATTTACGTCTGAAACTTAAATTATGTCACTTATTTTAAGCCGAAGCGCGATGTTTTTAATGAACCTAACCAAGTAGTTGTTGTCTTATTTGTTTTGGATGAATTCACAATGTTTAATTATGTGTTTGAACGTAACTGCGGAGAGGAAATACGTTTCCCCCATCCATCCATCCATTTTCAATACCGCTTATCCTCGTCGAATGTAATTAAGAAAAGCCACAAAGTGTTATGGGACCAGAGTTATAGTGTTAACGTAATTGTGTAGGAGACGAGGTTGCAAGTAAAGTAAAGTAAAACCACTAAAGCCTGTAAAAAAAAAAATGTTTTAACTCTCAGATGCTCTATAATCAAAGTGTTTAAAATACTGGAGAGTGAGCATAATCCACTCAATCCATGAACTGTCCTCCCAAACACACGAGTGGTCTATAAACATAATTTGAAGGGAGGGTACAAGCAGGGTTATTATGTAAACTGCTTCTTACACTGGGATACATCAAACCGCATCATTATATAACAGCCAGCGTCTTTACACAGAGGCCTTTTTTTCTTTCCGTAAAGAAGAAGCCAGTACGAGAAGACGAGTCATTACTCACCTGATGGGAGGCCGAACGAACGCAGAGGAGCTCCTCTCACTCGCACGATTACCCTTAACCCGACCCGACCTTCTAAATAGAATGAATAACGTTAGCCGGAGGAATTGGATAATGCGCCTGGGATTTCTAATTAAGCTCCCGACTAATCTGTGAAAGCGAGAGTTGTGACCTCAAGCGTGGGCCAAGCCCTCGACCCGCAAGACATTTATACAATCTTGCCAAAAAACTAAATTCACCAACCTGTCTGCTTTTGTAGCAGCGGTTGAATAGCGGCTGCGTGCTCAGCAGGGTGTGTATTGCTATTGTTAGCCGTTAGCCAAACACAAAACTCCGCCGTCCCATCACCAGAGACCTGCTTGCCGAGTGAGGAGTCAGCAGGCCGTCGATGGGAGAATAAAAAAAACGCGATGTAAAAGTTGAATTGAGAAAGTGGGAGTCACCGCGTCCACCGGAGGCCCTCGAGCCTGCAACCACGACACCAAAGTGTTGTGCGGTTTGCGACATTAGCCCGTGGACAGACACAGAGGTGCACGTGGGGCGACCGCAGGTTCAGAGCAATGCCGTTCTATTGCGACGGTCAATGGCCGCTCGTGGATGTTTCGTTTCTCAGGGTCAAGAAGAAAAGGGCCTCCTTGGAGAGACGCCATTTTGAAATAATCTCGGAAGGGAGAAAGTAACTGTTGAAAAGTCTTGCATTTCAACACCAGACATGTTGCATTTAAAGTAGATGGGACAGGAACAGCTTGCTCTTTTTCCCCCTGGTGGTATTACTCTCTCTCTGGTGTGGGGGGTTGCAGGAAAACAAGAGAATGCTTGCTTAGGAAAAAACGTTGGACATTTTAGGTTTTTAGGCTACCTTCACTGGTCCTCTGCTCTCTGGAGAATGACAGGTAAATGCCGCGGACGTATATATGCTTTCCAAGAGTCTGCACATCTTGCCCCGTGTGTCTGCTCGGATACCCGCCGAGATGACAGCGAGGCCTGGCTTCTGTCGGCAACCAAAATATACGCGGGTCAAAGTTCAGCCAGGAAGTTATGGAGTGATGCTGTCGGTGAGATGGAAGGACAAACACTGGGAGGGAGGAGATGAAAGGAGGCAAGAGAGATTGATGGAGGCGTCTGATGCTGAAGGAAAAAAATGTTTTTCTAAAAAGAGATGGAGAGTGAGAGAGACACGAAGGTAAGAGACAGCGAGGAATGCTCCCGTGACCCATAAAAAAGGGTTAGAATAGACCACTTTGCAGTCGTCTAAAAATGTAAAGACTTTTTTTGCTTGCAGTCGAAGAAAAAACATGTTCTACACAGGTAAGAGATCCTAACGGTGACAAAACACAGACAAGAAGACATTTTGACTTTTTCACAGGGGAGAAAGTACAGGTGTCAACGATAAAAATGAATGATGGCTGAATCCCATTTCGCTTCTTTGATATCAGCTTCCTGTCATCGCGCCGGCCCTCCCGTCACTCTCACCGGCAGAGAGCTATCGTTAGCGTTATTGGTAACACCTGTGCTTTTCCTTCAATGACCAGTTCAAAAGGGCTTTGAAAGAAAAAGAAGAAGAAAAAGAAGCATCCACTATTAATTAGAGTGCATGGTTAAATGTCTCGGTGCAGGAAACCTTTGCAAACAGTGTCGGCAATTAGCATTTGCAGTACGCAAACGTATATAAGTCACTGATTAGCATAAGCAATTCACGGACTATTAAATGTGTTAAGTAACAACGTTGTGTGTCTTTACTGTGTGAAAGTTAAGAACATTGGTAGGTGTCTTGTTTGCTTTATTTATCTCCATGAACAGATATTTGCAAATGAATGCACTTTCTACAGGCAAGGGGACAAGATTTGGCTAGCCAAAGTGGGAGCGCGTTGGATGAAACGGAAACGCACACTTGGGAGTCCAATGACGATTTAAACAATCCGTTTCCTAGACGTTGTCTCACAACCATCAGCGCCACTCCTGCGTCTCAAGTTGCTAATTGGACTGTAAACAATGACCGGGGACGTGGAACATCGTCTGAAATATTAGTCGTTACACCCAGAGGCTGGATTGGCATCCGACCGATAGCCGATTAGCTTGCTAGCAGTTATATCTGTCAGCCTGGAGGGAATTAGCTGGATAGCTAGCCTTCTTGTATCCAGCCTTCTTGTACCCAGCTAGCAGCAATAAGCAGGTAGCATTGGCTAGCTAGGCAACAACAGCACATGCAGTGTATTATATATATATTTTATATCACTTGATAGGTAATTACATGATTTGTGTTGCTTGCTAGCAGTTATATCTGTCAGCCTGGAGAGAATTAGCTGGATAGCTAGCCTTCTTGTATCCAGCCTTCTTGTACCCAGCTAGCAGCAATAAGCAAGTAGCATCGGCTAGCTAGGCTACAACAGCACATGCAGTGTATTATATATATATTTTATATCACTTGATAGGTAATTACATGATTTGTGTTGCTTACTAGCAGTTATATCTGTCAGCCTGGAGATAATTAGCTGGATAGCTAGCCTTCTTGTATCCAGCGTTCTTGTACCCAGCTAGCAGCAATAAGCAAGTAGCATCGGCTAGCTAGGCTACAACAGCACATGCAGTGTATTATATATATATTTTATATCACTCGATAGGTAATTACATGATTTGTGTTGCTTGCTAGCAGTTATATCTGTCAGCCTGGAGAGAATTAGCTGGATAGCTAGCCTTCTTGTACCCAGCTAGTAGCAATAAGCAGGTAGCATCGGCTAGCTAGGCTACAACAGTACATGCAGTGTACTATATATATTATATCACTTGACGGGTAATAACAGGATTTATATGGACACTTATTATTAAGATGTAAAAATACACTTATTGTGGTGTATAATTTACGTGCTTTTGTAACCTACTGACAGATGACATGAACAATGAAAAAAGGTTGAGCAGGAAGACCGAAAGTCGACATCTTTTGTTCTCTGTGCTGTTTTTTCCTCCACGTGACACGGAGCAGTAACTATAAAACACAACACCAGCAGGGCCTTAAATGGAAAAGCTCAATCAATGACGGGAGAAACCAAAAATAGATCTAGTTGTTTACAAGAAAATGTTTCTTATTATTTCCTTCCATTAAGTTTCAGGAAATGAAACACGCTGGGGTTTTTTTTTTTTTTTTTTTTGGAAGCAACTTATAAATAAATAAAAAAAGTGATTTTAATTTAAGTATTATTGCAGCGATTTTAATGGGATGTGAATGGCTGTGATGTGCCGTGGGGTTTCACCATATGTGGCTGAGAACAGGGGAGCGTTCGCCCCGCGCTCGTCGCCTTGTGCACCGCACACAAACAAACCCCCGATTCATGAGAAGTAAGCCGCCACAATCAATCAACTTCAAACTCGTATTTACCAGGGAACACACAGTGTGTGTGTGTGTGTGTGATGAACGAGATCAGCCAGCTGTCTGAGGAAAACACACACACACACACACACACAAACATTGCAGGTTCTCTCACACATGCATAGCGGAGGAACACCGACAGACTTTAATACTCACATACATGAACCTTAAGTGCACACACACACACACACAACAGACAAACAAGCCATCAGCAACACTCATTGCCAGCAAAGTGTGGTATTTCCTGCCCCGCTGACACATATTCACGACACACACACACACACACACACACCCTTGTCACCCCGACTTCCCTTAACAAATGTGCAGAGCAGGCCTCTGGATGTATACAGTAGTGCTAAAAGTTAGCTCTTGTTGATTTAACACTTAGGGGAAAAAAGCTGAGACATAAGTGTTATTCTTAGCTTTCCTCGACGATAATAGATAGCCGTATGCAAAGAGTGGGGGTAAAAATATCTCCCGAGGTGCATTTTGAATTTGATATGACTCGAGGGGATTTTAATACAAGGGGGCAAAATGTAGGAAATATATGAAGTTGAACAAGTCTCCATTCAGAGATGTTTGACCTTTATGTTTTGTTAACACAAGCTTAATTTCTTCCCACAAATAACCCCATTTATCTGCTCGTCTTTGACTCAACACAACATGTTAAAAACAGTGTTAAGAGTGGAAACTAAACCGATCTGTCGAAGGTGAAAAAAGACATGTAAAAATGACCATAATGCATTGTTAATGGACCAAATGTTAACGTTGTGAATACATATGCAGAAGTAATTATACAAAAAGTTATCCTCCAAAGTAAAAATACTTTGTTCAGCACTAGCTAGAGCTCAATTATGGGAAAACCGTTATCAAAGCTCCACCAGCTTAAAAGAATTAGTGAAGACCAACTATAGATTCAGAGCATTTGAACATCTATGTCACCATATTTATTATTTGCAGTCACTGACACCATAAACAGAAGTTAAACCTTTTTTTAATTCATTTTCTGAAACCTTAATTTGTTCATAAACAAGTCGTGAAGTATCAAGCCGATAAAACAATGTTAAAGCAAAGATTTGTAATTTTTCTAAAGCATTTTTTTTTTTTGCTGTTGCTGTATTTCTTGAAACTCTCTATACATCCCAAGAGCAGCGCTGCACGGTGAAGATCAGTTTCTCAAGATTACCATCCGAGCTTCAGGGGTGCTTTTGAGCCGTTGAAGATCCCTAAAAGGACTAGAAGAGAAGGTTCGTCGTGCGATGGCAGCTATGAGGACAACTACGGAACGGACCCTTTTTGTGGGTGTTTCTTTAGCTTTTTTTGTGTTGCATTTGCATTAAAATGACATTTACTTCACTGGACTGCAGTTCCCTTCATTGAATGGATAGGTTTGGACCTCCCCTTTTAGAAAGAGTCTCATATCTCTGGAGACCACCTCTCAAAATCCACCAAACGGATTTCGTGTTTCGCCCCCCCCCCCCCCAAGAGACACGAAGCATAACCAGCGTCGCCGATCAAATGTCCCTCCTCCGTCACGCGTTAGTAAATAAAGCGTGAATCGGTAACCCCATCTGCCCGAGCCCGGGATCGTCCGTCCAGTAAATCTACTTCCTGTCGAGACACGAAACCCAAAACACCGGCTCATCCCTCAGCAGCCATGACGATGACGACGATGATGATGATGATGATGGATGGCGACTCCCTGTAAAAGGTTATCAGCCTCTTATTACTTCTATCAAACGGAACATGAAACCAGGTTATATTACTCGCCAATAAACTGCGAGAGCGTATCAACTAGTTATTCGTCCTCAGTTGAGAGGAAACATGAATGCAAATGAGGAGTAAATTCTTTGCTAATTGTCGTTTTTCGGGAGAGAAGCGCGTCTTTTTAAAATGTCAACATTTTGGGCATGAGAGCAGAGTTTTGTTTTATGGATTTTTTAAAAGGTTTCGCAGGTCGGGGGATTTTATAGAGATCCACATACAGAAAGAAATAAGAAATAAAACATAATTTAGGTTAAGAAGCAAAACCAAACACTGAATAAAGGTCCAGTCAGTAATCTTTCTGACTGTTAGAAATACACATTATATTGATGGTTTTTAAGTCACAATAAATCTTTTGCTTTGACCTTTACAACTTTATTGATAAGAGTGCCGCAGGCAGGAAGTTAACGTCATGCCGACCATCGGATTATTTAATCATAGCCTGAAAATGAGCTCTGTGGTAAACAAACGTTCGTAAATAATAATTTTTTTTAATCTTCACAAACGAACACCTATTTTATGATTTTTGATCGTCGTCAGATGTAAATAATAATTAATGTGGGCGATTTAACAAATAAAAACGGGGTGACATGACCTTCAACGAGAGAGATATTAAAAATGCCATTGTGGGCTATTTAGTGGCCATTTTTATATTGGATGAAAAAAAAAATGTTTAATCAATTGCTGATGAATTTTAAAACATTGTCACTGTCTCTAAAAACTTAGAAAAATGGATAAATGTGGAGTTTTTATTGTGTCATTTTGTTTCTGGCCCAGAAGACTGTCGTCTTGGCAACGCATCCAGATGTGCTGAGCTGAAGCTCCGAATAACAAACTAGTCTGTGACCACTCGTGTTGTTTTTTGTTGGTCAAATAAATCAACAACAAAAACACAGCAGGGTGTGACTTGAACTTATCAAACCTCATATTTCTGAATACTAACGCGTAGCTACGAAATTAGAAATGCATCGGACCAGACGCAGAGGCTGCGGAAAGAGATTTGGCATGAATTTTTGATAGACGAACACACACACACACACACACACACACACACACACACACACACCTGCGATGATTTCCCCCCAGACTCCGTGTCCTCCACAGTCGAACACATGTCATTTGTATGACAGAGGGGCATTTGGAAAAACGCTCATCTCCTGATCACGTCCCCGCTCTGCTCGCCGCTATTCCCAGACAGGTGTCCCTGCACACACACACACACACACGAACACGCACACACCTACATTTAAGTCAATACTGTATATTTACATATTCAAACAGAATCCGATTAAAAAAACACGCATACGACATTCTAAAAAAAAAAAAAAAACATGCTCACACACACACACACACACATTTCTATGGCAACTGGTGCGCTCTGACATTATTTTCCTCTTGCACACGGCTCTGTGTGTGTGTACGTGTGTGTGTTCAACTATATATATATACTGTATATATATATTTACAGTATATTCCTGTTTCTGGGTGCATTTCTGTGTGATGAATTGAACATATATCACCGCCTTGTGCACCCAGTTTCGTGTGTGTGTGTGTGTGTGTGTGTGTGTGTGTGTGTGTGCTTGGCGGTCTCCATACATCTGCTGTAAGCGAGGTCAATGTACGTGAACTGCTTTCAGCCCCGGGGTCACGACAGAAGAGGGTCTGGGTGATATGGTGATATGTGAAGGGTCACAGACAATCTCCCCACCCATATGGAGTTCATCTCACACACACACACACACACGCACATGCACACACACACACACCAAACAGGAATGGGGTAATTAATAGCCCCTCTATGCATCACTGATACACCCAGGAGACCTGGCACTCAAGGAGGGTCTCACACACACTTTATCAGAGCAGGTGTGTGTGTGTGTGTGTGTGTGTTGGGGGGGATGGGTGGAGTTAGAATGTTTTCCATTCCATTCCTCTTCTCTTTTCTTTTTTTTTTTATCACAAACCGACCACGAGGCACAAACACGGTAGTCTAAACGTGGCACTTTGTAAACACGGTGCTATAGTAATCATAACTATTCGTGAAGGATAACGACGCGGAAATGAGTAATCTTCTCATTTGGTCACATGGGTCGTGTGGAGGTGTCGGTCTTAAAACCAGTTAATAGCTCTCAGCACCTTTTTATTCCCACCGCTCATAACAAAACAATTAAATAACCCGTTACAGACAGAGCACATGTCAATCATCTCAGCCCTTCACTCATACAGAAACACCGGCTCGACTCCCCCCCCCCCCCCCCCCCCCCAAAAAAAAGGAAGAGAGTTCAGCCTCCTTTTTCCTCGGCCAACCAATCACAGCGGAGGAAAACCCGCCGGCTGCTCACGAGAGGAAGCAGAAATAGAGAAGTGCCGGAGGAGAAATTGGTCGTGAAAAAAAATAATCTGATCTGGCATCTGTGATACGTTAAAGCAGAAAAGGGGGAATGTGCAACACGGCAACGGGAATGTTAAATGGATCCTGTCGCTAACAGAAACCAGGACTTTTTATTTGACTTGCATTAAGGAATGTTTGCTGGGCTTTATGAAGTGATATTTCTTAAAGGGTCACTTTACCCACATGACCCCCCCCCCCCCCCCCCCCCCCCCCAACACCAGAACACACATGTTCTCTCTTAGCCCCCGGTGGCACAGCTCTGCCTCTAGCTCCATGCAATTGAGGTGAAATTATCGAGGGACTATTTTTTTTTTTCCACGGGAAAGTAGTTCCGGTAAAGACAGTTGTATATTAACCAGGGGAGTGTAGAAAGTCTCATAGTTGGGGATTTGTTTTGCTTTTTTTTTGTATCCAAAACAATCAATCAATGTGAGATCAAGTCGTTAAAAATGTTAAAAAGATTAATTAATTATGACACTTTCTAATGGAGGAAACCTTTATAAATTGTAATAAAAACATCCCAGAATGTTGATAATAGTTGTTGTTGAGCAATGCATAAATTGCTTTAAAAAAATGCATTTAGCATCCCTTTTGTGGAACTTTGGTCACAACCTGGCAACCCAACGATCCTCTCGTTACATCTGACGTATAAACCATTCATAATTCCTCAGTTACAACTCGTGAACTCTTCATAAAGGTCCCGTTATTAAAACGCTGCACCTGCATCTTTGGGAGTAGTGGTACCCAGACGTGTGTCATCATCATCATCATCATCGTCATCATCCTGCAGCATCCCTGTGTTAGATCGGCTGATTGAGCAATTAGCTGTCGAGGCCACACACACACACACACACTCATAACCCTACGCATGTGCAGAAAGCTGTGTGTCTGTGCGAGTGTTTTAAACACAGTGCGTCCCATCACACATGTTCAGCTCCGTGTGTGTGTGTGTGTGTGTGTGTGTGTGCGCTGCCTTCTCATTGTGGTTTTTTGTCAGAATAGCTAACACAGAGCTTGTCAACCACACTCCTATTTTCATTTCCTTAATGTTCTTCCATGTCTCTCTCTCTCTCCCTCTCTCCCTCCTTCTCTTATTTCTCTTCAGCTCTCCCCGCTGACGTTTTCTTTCATCGTTAACAATCCCACACACACACACACACACACACTCACACACTCCTCCGCTGTAGCTTTCCATCTTTTCTCGTTGGCTCTATTTTTCTTTCTGTCACGGCTTTCAATTGAGAGCTTGATTTCTCTTCCTGCTCACTGGAAGAAAAAAAAAGAAAAGAAAGAAAAGTAAAAGGAATAAATCCAACGAGCGAAGGTGCACCGAAAAGAGGAAAATTAGTGTCGTTATAAAAACAAGGCGCCGTCCATTTCTTTCTCTTTTTTTTTTAACTCACTCCCCGAGTGCCCCGGGGGGGAAAAACTCTCAAACAATGCAGCGCGGCGGGGCCATAACTCACGTTTTAGCACCCTGAGTTTTGTCCCATATTCAGAACAGACTGATAACTCTTAAGAGGGTTTTTTAAGGCCCACTAAAATGTGTTTGATGAATTGGTCTCCATCGGCGCTCACTTATTCTCACATAAAGGGGGTTTATGGCGAAGGGGAAAGGAGGAGGAAGAGGAGGAGGAGGAGGGTTGGAAGACGGGCTGTTTCTACACGTGATGAAGTAAAACTCCATCGATGGAGGGATGGAGGGATGGAGGGATGGAGGCGTGAACCTGGGGGGGGACACGAGTGTCCGTATAACCGCGTGTAAATCAGCATTTCGTTTGTTACATTTATAGGTTTGTGTGCCGATTTTGTGTGTGTGTGTGTGTGTGTGTACACAGTTAATTGCCGGGCGGGCGGCGAGAATGAATGATGGCGGCCGTCCCTCGCAGACAGTGGAGAGTTCACCTGTCAACGTGGGCTACCTTAAGACGGATGGACATCTGGAAGCCATCGGAGTGTGCAGCTGTAAGGGGCCGAACCCACACACACACACACACACACACACACACACACACACATACACACACACATAGCCATGGATATACATTTTTTTTAAGTGCACACATAACTGTTGAGAGAGTTGACAAGGGCCCACGTAGATCTGAGAGGTGGGAGAACTCAGGAGTATCGACATAAATCACAAAGTTCTTGTTCTCTTCCTCACTCTTAAACGCACACACACACACACACACACACACACACTGCTAGCTAATAAGAGAACGATGAGTCACTCTCTGCTTGACTTCCCCCGTCTTAAGTGGCTGAGTGAATAGCTGGCAGGTGCTTCCAGCGAAGCAAAGTAAACTGAGCGAGGGAGGGGAAAAAAATTAAAGAGCAATGATGATGATGATGATGATGATGATGACGACGGGACATTAATGGAGTTTAGATCATATCCAAATATGCAGCCGACCGTCTAAACACGAGATATATGGACTCGGAGTCGGGTGTTATTTTTCTCTTCCGATGCGTCCCGGACACAGAAGGAGATGCAGATGGATGCGGGGCATCACACACACACACACACACACACACACACACACACACACACTAAACAGGGCGCGATCAATACGAGTAAACGCGGCGGAAATTTAAGACGCCGTCTTTAACACTCACACACTCCCCCCCCCCCGACGCACACATGAGTGGTAACCATCTCGACATCGAATACCCCTGAGCTCAGATTGATCCCTCCCGTATTCACACACACACACACACACACACACACACACACACACACACGGAGAGAGAGTGCAGGTGGGCGGCGGACATCTGGCTCCGCCGCTAATAAAGTGCCGCCGCGAGTCGACCCGTTCACTTTGTGCCTCATTTCACCGTTCTTTTGTTTTCGGAGTCTACAGACTCGACGAATATAAAGTTACGTAACATCCGAAGGCGACTTATTTGAACCCAAACCACCTTTTTTGGGGAGTTTTTGGCCGTCTCAACCAATGGAAAGGGAGCGTCGACAGTCGGTGACGCCCATTCAGTCGGCTGACAACATTGGTGTTTTTTTTTTTATGCAGTTAGCGACTAGCTGGTGAAGATAAAGACGCGAATATGGTTCTTTTGTGAATGGTGGAGACCAAAAACGGAGCAAAAAACACTGGCGTAGCATCCGTCAGGGGGGACGAACAACTCCAAAGGGATGGAAAGTTGCCCCGTATTAAGTAGCTACTTAAATGTTGGTAAAAGATCTCGGTTGTGACAAACTATAGTAAAGCCATGTTCGGTCAGGGAAAAGATCGTGGTTCATTTTTAATAAAAACACACACATATATATATAATTGTTGGTCTGTGAGGGGACACAAACTCTCCTGCACGCCCTCAAATTAGATCATTAAAAAATTCTGGTGCTGAATATTGGCATTTAATGTAAATTATGAACGGTCCGATATCTAAATAATTCCTGGGCTAATGGTTCCAATGGCGCCGATTCCATCGGCGACAAAAAAACAAACAAAAAATACATAATGCAATTTTGAGAAAACCACGAGAGGAAGATGTTCCCTTGTTTTCCGACAAATAAATACAATTGTGTTGATTTATAATGACTTAAAACGGCACGCGGAGGGGACCTTTTTAATAAAGCTGCACCACAAAAGCAAACACCATCGCTTAAAAGTCTCTTTTGCGGGCTCATGAATTATTCAGCAGGCGGAGAACGTGACACCGACACACTCAACCGCACACGTGCAGTATTTAGTGCGCGCAGATGTGAAATATGGAAAAACATCATTCACCGTGACACCCACCCCTCCTGTTTCTTCGGGTTTCTTTTGAACGGGACCGTCGGTTAAATGGAGCGCTCCCTTCGTGACTTTTGGTTAAAGTAACCTTATTGTTGACGTCTGTACGGAAGCACCACACACACACACACAGGACTGTGTAATGGGTTTGCTTCATTCCCTAATCATGGCGACAATGGGAGGAGGGCTCCCCTGTTAGAATTTATCTCTCTCCTCTCCAGGCCCCCCCCCCCCCCATCCCCTCCTATCCCTCCCCCACTTCCTCTTCCAGGGAGTCGGGCTACAAAAGGCCCGAGTTCCCCTCTCACTTTTGCTGCGGAGGCAGAATAAGAGGAACTTTTAGCCACAAAGAGAACATATGGCTGTGTGTGTGTGTGTGTGTGTGTGCGTGTGTGTGTGCGTGTGTGAGCGAAGGCACAAAACGGAGAACGCGTTGGCCTAAAAAAAATGTTTTAAGAAAAAAGAAAGAAAGAAGAAATAACCGCTCGACTGTCAAGAAAACCCACTAATTCTCTTTGTCGTCGTCGGTAACCGAGGAGACCACATCGCAGAGCGGTGTGGAAAATGAAAGGGCTTCGACCCGACACTGTGTGTGTGTGTGTGTGTGTATTCGCCGTAACCGAAAAAAACACGAGAAGGATTAGCAGAGCAAAAAGAAAAACACCTATTCCCCTGCCTGCCAACTGAAATAGACGTATAAATTAGCTCGTATGAGAGCAATTCGATTCTGCTTTGACCCCAATTAGTGGGAATTGACCCCGTAGAGAGAGAGAGAGAGAGAGAGAGAGAGAACGTGACAGTGAGACAAACAAAAGCCACTGGTTGGGTTTCTCTCTCCGGGAGGTTGTTGTATACTCTCTCCCCCCCCCCACCCCCAAATGATAACCCTTTATTACGCCGACGGGACGACGGAGTCCATTTTGGAGGCTCGCAATGTTCTGAGCGAAGGTTCAATGACTTTCTTCCTCCTCCTCTTCCTCCTCCTCCTCTCATCCAGCCAAAATCAAGATATTACAGGCATTTTTCTCAGCATGTGTCTGCTCGTGTGTGTGTGTGTGTGTGTGTGTGTGTGTGTGTGTGTGTGTGTTGAGTTTCCCCCCTCTCTGCTTTTACAACTATGGCCGTTGTTTTTTTTTTGTGTCAGCAGTAACTTTTTATAACGTGTGCCGTTTTTTTTTTTTTAGTAGCGCGCCAATACAAGTTTATTAAATTGAGTGAAAAAGTGGTTTAAAAAAGGCGGACGAGTGACGAGGAAGTCACTCGAGTGAAAATACATCGGACCATTTTTTTATTGTTTCAGAAATAAATTGATTTTAATGAGAAATTAAACTCGTGGAACAGTGTAAAGACACTTTTTAAATGACACATTTACACCGTAAAACGATACGCTATATGTATATATATATATATATATATATATATATATATTTCCAAATCATAAACCTTTGTGCAGTTTTGTGCAAAAATCAATGAATAAAATACACAATTTAAGAAGTCAAAGGATGAAGGCTAACGAGCAAAACTAGTGGAGATGAAGCAACTTCTTCCAAATCTATTTAGCTTGCATGAATAATAACTAGTGAACCCCGTTTACCGGGGGGGGGGGGGGGGTGTAAAGGGGAGGGGGGGGCAACCCTTCATACCTTCCACTTTTCTCGACCCTCTCTCTTCTCCATCCTTTTAATCATTTTAATAGCACTCCTCATCTCCTCCAAATCCAAAAGACCCTTCCTCTAACTTCCTCTCTCTCTCTCCCTCTCTCTCTCTCTCCGTCTCTCTCTCTCTCTCTCTCTCCTCTCATTGCACACTCCTCTCCTTCAAGAGGTCTCTCTCCTCGTCTCCTCGTCTCCTCGACCTCGGTCCGACGCCGCCGTCTGTCTTTTCACAGTCGGGGGCAGAGCGACGCTATATTCATTCTTTTTTTTTTTTATTGTAGACGAGCCACTTCAGACAAACACTGACCACCCCCTCTGTATAGGAGAGAGAGAGAGAGAGAGCATGGGAACCGGTCGGCCCTGGAGAAGAGATTGCACGGAGGTGAAGAAGAAGGACAACGAGAAGAAAAAAAAAGCGGACTATTTTTAAAATGTTACAATTTCAAAATGGCCGTCGGTCAACGACTACAGGTCGAGTTTCTTCCTCTCCCCCTTTCTTAACCTTCTATATGTCACATTATACATGGTCTTTCTCTCTATATCTGCATGTTTCTCCATGACAACCCCCTCTCTCTGCACACACACACACACACACACACACACACGTTCCCCTCCATCCCTCTGGTCATATCTCCCCCGTCTCCCTGGGGTGCAGTGTAACACTATCTGCCTCAGCCACTCTCTCTCCGGTCCCGAGCAGACAGCTCGGGGTCTCCGGAGGTTCCTCCCTCCTCTGTTCTCCACCGTTCTCCGGCCTCGGGGGAACCAGAAACTAAATATGACAGCGACAGCGGGGAGACGGAGAACGTCAAACTCCTCCGACCCAGAGGAAGAAGCTTTTCTTTTTCTTACACGTCTGAGTCTAGAGGTCACTCCTCGTCGTTGTTGAACTATCCCCCCCTCCCCCCCCCCCCCCCAAAAAAAAAAAGCCATTGGCAATATTTATGCTGGCTTTCCATCATTTTTGGAAGCTGGCTGAGGAGATTTTTGCTTTAGTGATTCTCAGCTCAGGGATCTCAGGCCGGTTCCCCAACTCCCAACTGGGAACAACTTGTAATTGTTACCTAAATTCAAATATTAAGCCCAAAAGACTATATTTAGTATAAGAAGGAGAATAAAATGGTGTAACTACGTACGTACTTTGGGGGGGAAAGTATCTAACAGTTCAACCTTTGTACTGATCGATGATCAAAAGTCAGGATTTTTGAAAAATTAGAAGAAAATAAACCGTTTTTTAACTTTTCTTTGGCCAAAAACTAACTAGTATAACAATAAAAAGTCTCTCTAATGGGTTAAACAGGTGAAGGGGGGCGGGCACACACACACACACTTGTGATTGGTCGCTGGCTCTCTGCTCAGGAACCAACATGGCCGCCTGTTCACGAACTCCCTGTCAACGAATCTCGCTTCATAACAAATGTCGGTCCAAAAATGAGATCAAAGTTTCAATAAATCTGAAATTATTCTTCAATGAAAAGCCCCGATCCCCGATAGGCCTAGCACCGTGCTAACAGCCGTGTAGCATGCGTATGCGTGGCCTCGTGCATGTGTACCGGATATGAGGGATGATCTTAATGCCTCAGAATACCAAACTGGACCTCGAATAAGTCACCGCCATCAAACGCAATTTGTCGCTTTTTGACTGGAAACAGGGACGGAGACGTCACTCGTCTGCAGGCTCTCGATTTCCATTTGGGAAATCCCTCTTATCCCCCCCCCCCCCTCTCTTCCTCTTTTCATGCTTCCTGACTTTCTTTCTCCGCCTTAATCTCATCATCCATGTTTTTTGGTTCTCAGTTCGCCGTTTTTTCTCAGAGGAGGAAGAGGAAGGCGGTGATTTGGAGGTGAAGAAGTCAATGGAACAAGAGGGGGGGGGGGGTATGGACAGATTGTTGTAGGAGGGGCTTTGATTCTTCTAATGATTCAGATTTCACTCTGGAGACACAAAAAAGGTTTATATATCTTTTATGTATTTTTTTTTAATGTAAACAGACTTTGGGGAAAATCGTTGGAGTTCCCCTTTTAAAAGAATGAATGTTAATGTGTGTGTGTGTGTGTGTGTTTGACTTTCAATCCTGCATGTGTGTGCCTTCGAGAGGATGCATTGCGAAATCCAACAGTGCACATAGCTGTGTGTGTGTGTGTGAGTGTGTGTGTGTGTGTGTGTGCGTGTGTGTGTGTGTGAGTGTGTGTGTGTGTGTGTGTGTGCGTGTGTGTGTGTGTGAGTGTGTGTGTGTGTGTGCGTGTGTGTGTGTGTGCGCGTGCGATTCGATCACAGAGCGCTGATGCACGGATGTCCTTCAGGTAACCAGATTTGCGGCGGTGCCCGAGCGCGGCGGCCATCGGGTGGCGGCGCTAAGCCGCTCAGCCTCGCCACGGAGGTCACCGGGACGGCATCCCAGAAACACCCTGGAGAGGGGAAGGGGGGGGGGGGGGGGGCAGCAGATGGAGGGGAGGCAGCAACACACTAATGACAAGACACTAATAACCCCGGCGGCGCCGCTGGGGTGCGTGTACGACATGCCATTAGCGTGTAGCGCGCCAAGCTAGCCCGGCTTACGCCAATCCACTAAAGCTATTAGCCGGGCATCGAGCGCGCGTGTGTGTGACGCGGTGGATGGAAGACAGAAACACTGAGAGGGGGGGGGGGGGGGGGGGGGGGGGGGGGGGGGGGGGGGGGGGGGGGGGGGGGGGGGGGGGGGGGAGGAGGGGGAGGGGGTGAAGGAGGAACTGAAAGAGATTATGATGAATATCGGAACGAAGAACGAGAAGCGGCGTCTCCTTCCTGCCTTGCACACACACACACACACACACACACACACAACCTCTTGATCCTCTGATTGAGCTCTCTCTCTCTCTCTCTCTCTCTCTCTCTCTCTCTCTCTCTCTCTCTCTCTCTCTCTCTACCTCGTGAATCCTTGATTAAAGAAATAAAAATATTGTTGATTTATCTCTCGCTCATATTAATCCGTTCCATATCTCGGGCCATTTAGGGAGGCGGGTCACGTTTCTTTCTTTCTTTTTCTTTTTTTACGGGACTCCAATCTGGATCCAGCGTTGAAAAAAAAAAAAAAAAACTCAACGTTTTAACCAATTAATAATGATAAACGACGTATTGAAACCCATCAGCCCTCTTTGTGCCAAGAGGATGAAGATCGGAGTGAATTAACGTTACTGTGCGGCAGGAGGTTTTACAAATGATCCGGCCGTGAGGTTCCAGGCAGCGACCGGGCCGAGAGGACGAGCTCTTCCCGGCTTCACACTTACCCCCCCCCACACACACACACACACACACACACACACAGCCAGACTTCCCCCATCTCCAAGCCAAGAGAAGAAGAAGAAGAGGTTGATTGAATTGGTTTTCCTTCACTTCTGGGTGTCTCCGTTTGAGGCTATACGCCCGCATTAATTTGTCCTCCGTTACATATTTTGAGAGCCAGTAGGTGTATTAAGAGCTGCCGTATGTCATCCCGAGAGCTCCCTGCCAGAACCGGAGTCCCGGGGTCCATCTTATGTCGGGGGGAGCATTAACCAAAGTGACTCGGCTGGGGGGGGGGCCTTAAAAACATCTGGCCGGGGACAGCAGATGGGAATTACTGGCTCACTCACAGTCCAACTGTTGATTAGTGTGCATTGTCCCTGGAAAATAAATGAATAAATGTTCATGTGAGAGGCTCTTTGTTTCACAGGGGGGCTTTACCTTTGCATTAAGGTGGCATTTCAATATATATATATATATATTGTATATATATATACTGTATACTTTTTGTTAAATTTAAATAGCTGTGCTGGAGATTTCCTGGTTCGGCGCACGAGTAAGATATTAATCGCATGCGAGGTCGTTGGTTTGATTACGCAAATCCGCCTTAAATCCGCCGCTCGGGAAGCGTGTCGGACTCGTTTTCCCCCATTTCGTCGTCTTCGCGGTTCAAAGGCGTGTGTGTGTGTGTGTGTGTGTGTGTGGGGGGGGGTTGAGTAATAAAAAAATCAAATGTTCAGGGAGGTTGACGGAGAAGAAAAAACAAATCTTGCGCGCAAATTTTTTACTAGACAGGGAATAAATCCACGAGCTCAAAAAGGCCCCCGATCGCACACAGGTGTTTCCCATTTACTCCGGCTGATTGGATCTCTGTGGGTGAGCCCCTCCCCCTTCCTCCTCCCCCCCTTCTACTCGGGACAGGTGTTGCTCATAAAGTTAACGACGGGCGCCGCTTTGCGAGCGTCGTAAGTCACGCCGTGCGCCGTGAAACTGAAGCGCTCGGCGCTCCCCGTGACACCTGCGAGACGCTTTTCACCGGTCGCTCTCTTGAACGTTTTTGAACGCCAATTAACTGTAAATTGATTTTTTTTTTTTACGACAATTTTACAAATCACGGCGACAATTTCGAAGAATTACACGCAAAGAAATGATGAAATCTTTTTTTAAAGTTGAATTCTTGAGCAGTAAAACACAAGAAACGCAGTACGTTGCGTAACTTCCATGCAGGTATACAGTCAGATTATGGATGATATATATGTATTAACATGTGGTAACCATTTTGACGCTATAACACACACACACTTCAACCAAAATGTGATTTATTCCAATTTGAATAAATAGGTAGAAACATAGGGGAGCTCCAGAATGACATAAACACCTCAATAAATAAAGAAACAGACTCAATTATTAATTATCTCGCAGTTACCACTTGTGGCCACAGTGGGCGCTGTTCTGCAGAAGTCAAGAGTTTCCCCGAACTCTCAAAAAATCAGTCTTTTACTTTGCCAAAAATAGTAAAAGGCACCACATTCTTCAGTAAGATGGATCACTTATCCCCACGCAGGTTTTTCAAGTCTCTCCAGAGTTGCTTTTCCTTATTGAAATGCATGGAAACCGGCAGCAGGGTGGGAAATCCATCTCGAGAAAAGGTTATTGTGTGCTTTGGAAAACTGTCAGCGGGGAACATAAAAAAAAACAAAAAAAAAACACACACAGGCGATTTGTGCTTAACGGGCTGAAACGTGTAAAAACATTGGCGCTGGGGTCGGGTTACCGGGCTCGCTGTTTATTAAACGCGATAATAAATGGCCCGAGTTACGTGTTTTTTGACTAAATAAAGATGTTTCTACAATAATAAGATTTTCTACCGCGAACGCTCTTTAACGTGACGCGATAACGACGTCAATTCAGGTCGTGCTTACCAACACACACACACACACACACATTCTCAGTATGTGTGTGTGTGTGACAGGGATCTCTTCAGGGGCTGTCAGCAGGGTTTTTTTCGGGTGGGGGGGGGGGGGGGGGGGGGGGTTCTTTTTCACCATTCGGCGTGTGTGCAGGTGTTTTACTAGTAAGGAGGAGAAGAAAAGATAAAAAACCCAAATTTCGCTCAGGGGTCTGGAAGGCAGATGGAGCGAGAGAGAGCGAGAGAGAGACTAATAAATCAAGGAGAGGGGAAAAGGGGTCCTTCGTTAGCGGTTGAGCTGAAACTGACACGTTGTTCCTCCGTTGTGTAAAAGGTGGAAAGACCCCCCCCCCCCGAGTGTGATCCTGGAGATGTTACGGACCACCGTGCAGGTGGAGGGGAGACTTCCAGAAAAGGAAAAGGGAGACTGGCGCCTCTACGGTGGCTACGATAACCCGTGTGTGTGTGTGTGTGTGTGTGTGTGTGTGTGTGTGTGTGTGAGCGTCGCTTCGGTCCTCTCGGCCTCTGCAGAAGCCTCCGCGGTGCCGTTTCACTTGTGCCTCCGAGCTGGCCAGATATATAAAAAAAACCTCTCCCCTGGTGGAGTCGTCAGGGTGGAAACAGGAGCGACGGCGTCTGGTTCTCTGATTTAAAAAGTCAACGCCCGTGGACACGAACGACTTAAAAACCACAACTCCCACGGAGCCTTTCCCACAGGGAGCATCCGGTCCACCTGGAAAGAAGATATTCCAGGTAGGATTTCTCCTTAGCAACAGCAACTGAAGCTCGTTGGCATCGTGGAAGCTGGAGGAGCATCAAACTGAGAAAAAAGTTCAATCATTTGACTTTTTTGGATCAAATAGTGAATCCTTTATTTATTTATGTTGATGGCGTAATAAGTAGCCACATTTAAATATACTGAATCTAAGATATACAAATAAAAATCCATCCATTTTCAATACCGCTTATCCTCATTAGGGTCGCGGGGTGCTGGAGCCTATCCCAGCTGACATAGGGCGAAGGCAGGGGACACCCTGGACAGGCCGCCAGTCCATCGAGGGCACATGTAGGGACATACAACCATTCACTCTCACATTCACACCTATGGGACATTTAGAGATCAATTAACCTGCAGCATGTCTTTGGACTGTGGGAGGAAGCCGGAGAGCCCGGAGAGAACCCACGCTGCCACGGGGAGAACATGCAAACTCCACACAGAAGGACCGCTCCGACCGGGAATCGAACCCGCGGCCCTCTTGCTGTGAGGCGACAGTGCTAGCCACTACACCACCGTGCAGCCCCATATAAAAAAATATATGTATATTTATTTTTATATATATATATATATATATGAATATTAATATATATGTATATTTATTAATATAGATATTTATTTTTATATGTATTTATTGTTATATATTTATACATATATATATATTTATTTAAATATATATATAAATTATTAATATATTTAAATAAACTAGATATATATAGATATACAAATACAAATATATGTATATTTATTCATATATATATATGTATTAATATATATGTGTATATTTATTTATATATATATATATAAGTCTGAGTTTGGACTTTAATGCACTTATTGTAAGTCGCTTTGGATAAAAGCGTCAGGTAAATGACATGTATTGTAATATATATATGTATATTTATTTTTTATATTTATTTATTTATATATATATATATGTATATATATATATAAATATATAAGAACTCCAGGTTTCTAAAACTCCCCACACTACCAGAATAAATTGTGATTGGGTTGTCGAGCTCCCTCTAATATCTGAATTATGGATAAAGTCCAGCGTCGATGGGTCGAACCGACCGGCTTATCGCTGTGCTGCTGGTGAAAGATGCTCAGGGGGGGGGGTTCATGCTGCCTTCAGGAGCACACGGGAGCTTCTGGTTCACATCACTCTGCACCTCCTGCATGTGTTCATGATGGAGATGCTGTTTGACGCGAAGGGGGGGGGGGGGGAGGTTTCATTTATGCATTCAGCTTAATTTACTGCATTCTGGTAAATGTATGTATGTAATAATTTATGTAAATGTGACTATTTATTCATGAGTATAACCTCTGGACTTTACCAGCTCGTTTTTTTCTGCTCGTGCTCGACGCCTCAAACCTCGTCCCACGTTCTCCGGAGAAGTAAACTTATCGAGAAGAAGTCGTCGGGTTTCAAGAAACACGAGAAGAGACGCAGAATCCAGAATGTTTGTTACGGTGCGCGTCCATTTTATAGATATATATGTATATTTAAGCATTAAGGTACGAGAGGCAGTACTGTATCGTCAATAATGCACAGTTCGAGGGTGTTGAACGGTACATTAATGATCATACCGTACTGCCTCGTGTACCTTATTGCTTAAATATATATATACATATATATATATATACACATGTATATTATGTTGATTTTTTTTTTTTTAAATCTACCTGTCTACCTGATAGGGAACGCTCAGCTAAATGTAAACAGGTGTACGGTACATTCTGGCTCAATACACTACACCCCATGACTCACTCTCAACCAATCAGAATGCT
The DNA here is from genome assembly GCF_009769545.1 of Cyclopterus lumpus. Classification (NCBI taxonomy): domain Eukaryota; kingdom Metazoa; phylum Chordata; class Actinopteri; order Perciformes; family Cyclopteridae; genus Cyclopterus; species Cyclopterus lumpus. The sequence continues at coordinate 18,306,021 of NC_046978.1, read as the reverse complement.
TGATTTCATCGACCCGTATTATAAAATATATATCTATGTATATAAATATATTTTTAGGGACGCGTTTTTTTTTTTTTTTTTACTACAAATGCAGATCACACAGAGAAATTCTCTCCTCTGAGCCTCGAGCTTCACACTCCGACCTCGTCGGTCGGCCGTGAACACTGGCGCCATCTTGAAAAAAAGAAAAACTCTGAATCGACAGCTTTTTCCACTTCGCACCTCAATGTTTAGCCTAAACTAAACCCGACCTTAATCTAATCTTAAACTGAGGCAAAAGCTTCGCACGTCATCGCCTCCTCGTGGGGTTTCATCGTGTGGGCCCAAAGTAACACAACACCAGAACGCACACAAAGAGTGAGAAACACGTTGTTTTTTCTTTCATTCTGCTCGTTTCTTTCCCTCACACACACGCACACACGTCGCCCGGGTGCAACCAGTCGCGGGGGTCAAAGGTCGCACCCACACGACCCTCCTGATCAATTCCTTTAAGAAGTTATTTACGTGTGTTTACAGGTTCAGAGACGAGAACGCCGGCTTCAAAACGCCCACGCGCGTGTGAGGGCTGCGGCAAAGTGTGTGTGTCGCAGCGTGTGTGTGTGTGTGTGTGTGCGTGCGCGTGTGTGTCCCCGTCACATTAGCCTAATGAAAAGTAATAAGAGCGCTCCAAATGATCTACTCCCTGAGGTTGCCTCGGAGCTGTGTGAAATAAGATAACATTAACCTGAGTTATGTGGCCTGCCAACGGGACGTTCCATAACAAGTCGCACACACACACACACACACACACACACACACATCCGTCTTATCTAGTGGTAACTCTCCAACTGGGGAGTCATGGTGTCACGGAGACGCAGTAAACTATCGCAGCGATATGAAACAATAATAAACACAATTCAAAAGAGGAAACAGAGTAAATATATACAAGCCGTCTCTTCCCGGCTGCAGGGAGCTGTGTGTGTGTGTGTGTGTGTGTGTGTGTGTGTGTGTGTGTGTGTGTGTTTTACTGGCATGTATTTCTTTTTATCGTTTCTCTGTTGAGTTTATTGGCGCGTGATGTTTTTGTGGAGCACCTACAGGCGGCTGAGGGAGCCAGAACACGCTCTTATGCTAATATCACACATTTTTTTGTATTGTTGTGGGTTTTTTGTAGAGAGAGAGGATGACGAGGAGGCAGAGAACCGCAGGGGGTGGAGGAGAATGTAAATCTAACGAGGGGAAGAAATAAATGAACAGAGGAAGAGATGAAGAGAGGAAACACGCAGCAGCAGCGGATCAATGTGGAAACGTGGAGATAACGCAAGCTTTTTAATCACGAGAGGGGGTTGAAGATTATCATGCTGAACTTAAACCTGTGAGTATCGTGAAGGATTGTAACTCCCAAAAAATATCCATTTGGCTTTTTCTTTGAGGAAGAACAGTGCAAAGGTAACTTCTACACATATATATGTCATCCCTGCACAACTTCGCTAAGCCCCGCCCCCAAACCCCGCCCCCAAACCTCAGGGTCAAGAGGCTATGAGTGAACTTTCCTTTCTGTGGCACTCGATGTTTCCTCCACACTTAATGTATGTTTCCTTTAGGAGTATGTATGCGGAGAGGAAGGTGCACATGTGGGGACTTTAATTCCCTGACCCCCGCCTGACCCTTTAAGACAAAGGAGTGCGCTTCCCCTTTAAGAAGAAAAAGAAAATGTCCGTAATGTTTGTCAGTTCCAAAAGAATATAATGTTTACTTGTTCTCTACTTCACTGATAATATTTAGGTTTTGGTTCGTGGCTCTTGAGAGGACAGAGTGCATTTGACTCCCCAAATGACGGGCGATCGATACCACCTGTGTCCAGAGATCCTCCCTGATTGGCCAACAGACAGCAGGTATAAAAGGTCACGGACTTCCTGGTTGCTCTGGGGTTTCTTTTTTTTTTTTTCAACTCTCCAGGAAACGGGAGGAGGATGGCCAGTGTCCTAAACTACTAGTGTTTCAGCCAGAAACTGTAAAAAAAAAGTCATTATCATCAGATTTGCATGCCTCATTCAGAAAAAAAAGCAGCCAAAACAGAGCTTAAAATTGTGATATTTCATTAAAAAAAAAAAAAAATTCCCACAATCTCTCCCCAAATAATTCCTTTTGCTTTCACGTCGTCCTGTAAAACATTGAATTCTCTGCAACTGTCGAGTCGATGTGACAACAAAGGATGTAAGTGGAGGTTGTAAAACATGTAAATAAGCTCAATACGAGCAGCACATAGAGCCCCCGTATTTATTTATTTATCCCAAAATTGGTAACATTTGAGGACACGTGGAAACATGTTGGATATATAGATTCCAGTGTCTTTAAATAAATATAAATTGTCCAATAAATTCTTTTTTTTAATGATTTATGGCACAAAAATGATTCCAAAAAGGTGCAGGAGTTTTTATATTGCAGTTAAAAAAAAAAAAATAAAGCCCACAGTGAGTTAATAAATGTGACAGAAGCAACAACAACAAAAACACCCTGAAACTGTTTTGGGGTTAATTGTTCCCTTTTTTTTGGGGCCAACCAAAATTAATTAATTTTTTTCTGGAAAATGAACACCTGCATGCTGGTTTGATTTCTATTTATTGTTCCCCGCTCACCAACAAAGTACAACAGGACTTTATATTTTTTTAATGCAGCCCTAATTTGATATTTTGGGCCACTTGGGGGGCTTTTGGAACCAGCTGTAAACACAACGTTGGCATATTTTCCTCTCATGGAGCGCTGCAACGATTAGTCCTGAAACACAGAAATCACTTCCACTTCCTTCCTCTCCGACTCAATTCATTGTGTAAAACACATTGCATTATGGGAAATGCAGTCTTTTGGTAATTCGATATTGAGGACTAAAAATAAGGAGGACTCAACCTTTGCTGCCTCAAAGTACCACTTACATTTTTAAGAACCGGAGAAAAAAAAAGACTAATACCGGTGGCTCGAAATAATGTTATTTGGCTATTAGAAGAGCTACGTAACCGGTAGCAACATGTAGTTTAAGAGACCGATGAACTAGAAATATTAGTTGAATATTATTAGTACACCTGGGCCCACCAGGTAGGACCCATCAAAAACTCTTCAAAACAACAGGTGAAGGAATGCGTAGAGCGATACATCAAGGAGGAGGATGGAGAGGAGGAAGAGGAGGAGGAGGAGGAGTCGGGGAAATGGATCTGCACTTCAAAACCACCTGGTGAAGACCTCTGCGGACGGATCCATCTTTGTATCTCTCTCTCTCTTTCTCTCTCTCTCTCTCTCGTGCTCTCTTTCTGTCTCGCTCTGACAGATTTATTAAGAGGCGGGGCTCAAAACGAGTCCCCCAGCTCCCTCGTCTCCTCATCCCTTTTTTTGCTTTCTCCTCTTCCTCATCAACTGACAGCGTCTCCTCCCTCCTTCTCTCTTTGTCCCTCGGCCCGAGCCTCTATCCTCCAGCCCCTCGGAGAAAATAGGGGATGAGGAAGGAGGAGGAGGAGGAGGAGGAGGGGAGAGGATGAATTATTATTATTTCTGTCCCTGTGGCCTGCTTTTAAAAAGATTATTTTCCACACACACACGCACGCACGGGTGAAAACTTGTCACTTTCTCTCCCTTTTTTTTTTTTTCCACACACAACGTTTGTCTTTTCTCATCTTTTTTTAACTTTTTGGGCAAAACGTTATCTCTCCCTTCGCTCCACGGTGCATTCAAAGCCTCGTGGCCCGTCGGGAGAAAAAACATCCGACGCTGACAGACCGGGACGTTTATCAACCCTCGTTCTGCTTAATTACACAATAAAGTTACCTGTTAGTCTGTGCACTTTATATTTTATATTTTTCTGTACATTCAATTCCTTGTATGTGAAAATATAAAATAAAAGGTTTGGGGTGAAACCAGCTCGCCCTCCTGTCGGCTGTGGAAATTCTAATATTAATAAAGTTTAATATCTTTCCTCTGTCATGTGTGACAATATTGCACAATTTCTTTAAATGTAGCGATTTTAAAGGATAAAATCAAAGTTTGTTCATGAGAACTGGGAACTAAAGGCCACGTTGTCTTTTATGTTGTTATGAATATGTTTATGAAACCTATCTTTAGAGATATTTGACATTTAATATGTCCTGTGGTTTGCTAACATTTCTGTTATAAATGACATAACATTCCCAAATACGCAATTGTCCTAGAACTAAGAAGTATGTGCACAGGGAACATTGGAAAGTTGACTTCCTTCAGAGACCTGCTTTGACCCAAATTAATATGAATTCATTATTAATTTATCGTCAGAAACTGTATCCTATATGCTTCATGCTGTGCTGCATCGTCCTTAATTGGAATACTTTAATTGTTTCTATTTCGATGATAATTAGTAGGAAATTGCATTGAACCTTCCAGTGAATGTATAGTTACATATGAGCTCCTTTTATACTAAACTATAGTAACTAACTAACTAACTATACTTTGAATTATACCAAAGTGTTACACCTCTTGTAAATCAAAAAGTAGTTTAAATAAAATTAATTCTCTTAATGCATGTTTGCCATTCGTGTTCAACAACTTAATGCTAAATACGACTCAGTGACCTGTCAATCACAGTAAGCCCCGCCCTAAAGCACACCCTGCTTTATGGTCTGTTTGACTCTAAATGTTCATAATTTACTAAATGAACATCACGCTGTATTGAAGAAGACTTGAAACTAGAGAATGAGACCAAAAACTAATGTTTACAATGTTTACTGAGGGAATAAATCAAGAGAAGTAGAGTCATTTATATAGACTTCTATACAACCAGAGGACTCGCCCCCTGGTGGTCAGTGGAGAGAATGCAGCTTTAACACATGAAGCATAGACTTCTATACAACCAGAGGAGTCGCCCCCTGGTGGTCAGTGGAGAGAATGCAGCTTTAACACATGAAGCATAGACTTCTATACAACCAGAGGAGTCGCCCCCTGGTGGTCAGGAGAGAGAATGCAGCTTTAACACATGAAGCATAGACTTCTATACAACCAGAGGACTCGCCCCCTGGTGGTCAGTAGAGAGAAGGCAGCTTTAACACATGAAGCATATACTTCTATACAACCAGAGGAGTCGCCCCCTGGTGGTCAGCAGAGAGAATGCAGCTTTAACACATGAAGCATAGACTTCTATACCACCAGAGGAGTCGCCCCCTGGTGGTCAGTAGAGAGAAGGCAGCTTTAACACATGAAGCATAGACTTCTATACAACCAGAGGAGTCGCCCCCTGGTGGTCAGTAGAGAGAATGCAGCTTTACAACATGAAGCATAGACTTCTATACAACCAGAGGAGTCGCCCCCTGGTGGTCAGGAGAGAGAATGCTTTGCAGGACCGGAGGTTGCCGTCTCTATTCTCCAAATTAAAGGGTGATAACAGATTTGAGATACGGCCGCTCGCTTCTCCATTCCTGTAAATCCAACGATTAGCTTTGATCATTTAGAAGAAGAAAAAAAAAAGGATGATGTTGAACGGGACGAGCCGGAGACAAAGAGCGATAAAGACGGAGGGAGACGAGAGAGCGGCCTTCGTCCATTACCCCCCCGGCCTCTCTCTCTCTCTCTCTCTCTCTCTCTCTCTCTCTCTCTCTCTCTCTCTCTCTCTCTCTCTCTCTCCGTCTGGCGGGATGTACTCGGCCGGTCACCTCTCAAAGCTGTCTAATGAATAGCCATCTAATCCCCTCATTGACATACAGGGAACAGGCTCATGCTCTCAGACAGAGATGCTCCCTCACACACACACACACACACACACACACACACACACGCAGGTTCACACATTAACTAGATTTATGCAAAAACACACACACACGAGGGCACCTACACACGACATTCACATGCAAACAATGTCCGTGTTGTTTGGACAATCGTGCAGGTGCCACGGCCTCGCCACACACACACACACACACACACACACACACACACACACCAGTGCAATGCTACTCAACAGTATTCTGCCTTTGTACTCGGATGTAAGCCGCTTTTAATTATTCCCCCAGCAGAGTGCATTTCAAAGAGTATGAAGAAGACAAGAGCCCCCCCCCCCCCCCCCCCCCCTCTTGTCATCTTAGAAATCGGTTTAACATGTTTTGTTTTATTCCATCGTTTTTGTTTACGAGCTGAAGTCATCGCGTTGGGACGGATGGGGAGAATTACACCCGGCATTCTCTTTCGCCCGGCGAACGCTTCTGTTTTGACGTATCTGTCTTCCCCCCCCCCCCCCCCCCCCCTTGTATATGCAGCCAAATATGAAATAAACACCCTCGGTCTCACCTTTCACTCTCTTTCCACTCTTTCATCCTCGGCGTGCGTTCAGGCCAGATATCAAATAAACACGGAAGATAAAACCTCCCTCCCCCCCCCCCCCCCCCTCCCCTTCCCCGCCTATCACTACCACCTGGCCAGGGGTGAGTGCTCCCCCCCACTGGACCTGCTCAATGGGGGGGGGGGGGAGCAGGGCAAAATGTCAGCCACGAACCAGGTTTCCAGCCCTGGACCTAAAATGGAGCTGGGAAGGTAAAAGAGGGAGGGAAAGAAGAAGAAGAAGAAGAAGAAGAAGAAGAAGAAGAAGAAGAAGAAGAAGAAGAAGAAGAAGAAGAAGAAGAAGAAGGAGGAGGAGGAGGAGGAGGAGGAGGAGGACAGGAAAAGATTAGCTGCAAATGATGAATGACGGATTTAAAAAATAATAATAATAATAAGCTTGTCAAAATTCATAGAAAGGGAAGAGTGAGAGAAAGAAAGTGTCTAAAAGGGAAACCGGAGACAAAGGCTGCATTCTATTTATTCTCCACAGCAGTGACCCAGAAGGGGGGGGGGGGGGGGGGGGGACTCTTTATTTATATTGGCACGAGCCCCTGCGCATTATCATCATGCCGATGACTATTTATTTATATACGTATCTGGATTTGTTCTGCTTCGGAGGGGGGGGGGGGGGGGGGGGGGGCCGGTTCTAGAAGAGTCCAGAACCTCCTCCCCTGAAAACAGGGGGTCCGAGCGGACCTCCACGATCCATAATTCATGCGGACGACGGTGAGGCAAGGGAGCATCTTACCTTCTCTCTTTTCTCTTTTTTCTTTTTTTCCGTGAGATGAGTCACACGTTGGAAAATGTTCACGTTCAAGTTTATTTCCCCACAAAACATTTTTTTTTTTTTTTTTAAATGACTTCATGCGAAAAGGGAGTCTTGCTTAAATACATTACATCTGGCGTCGTGAGGTGTTGTAATCTTCTGGAGAAGTGATGCGTGGAAATGAAAATGTGATGAAGTTAACATCCGTCGTCCGGTGGGAAACAAGTTGAACAAACCGGTTTTTTCGGCAGATCGAGGATGCAGGACGTTACGAAGAAAAAACAACAACAACAACAACCTCGGAGCAGCTCAAAGTCGTTTTAAAACTAGTAAGAACTACAAAGAAATTAAAGAGCACATCCCGCTTCTGCTATTTGTTTAGCCACCTCCTAAAAAAGGGGGGACACTTCTTAGAAAGAATGGTCAACATCCTAGTTTGACTCCAAAAACGACAGAATCCTACATTTCCCATAATGCAACACGTGCTGCATGTAGCCCATGTCTCTCAAACGCCACCCGGCTTGTAAAGCAGGCTTCTTTTTAAAAAATGTTTTATTAAAAATGTTTATTAATAATGCGTGCGCTGTAGCCTGAGATAACCCTGATGACATCACTATGACATCATTATGACGACCACGGTGAAGTGAAGAGCGCCGCTTCTCCCCCCCCCCCCCCCGCTCCGGACGGTTTTATTTGTCCTTCTGTAATCACGGTGGAAGGTCAGCGGCCCCCGGGGGGGTCACGACTGTTAACAAGGGGATCGATTGTTGATCGCGGCGTTAGTCGGAGCCTTTTGGGTTGCTGGCGACAATCAAGCCCATGTGGCTTTTGGGGAGAGGGGAGGGGGGGGGATCGTCTTGGCAACCTGTCGCATCATTGATTAGACGGGTGATGGCTAGCAGTTGTTCTTTGTAGGATTCAGAGCATCAACAAGGAGGAAAACACTGCGATGGAAAGATATCGTGAAGTAACGTCTCCCCTGTGTGTGTGTGTGTGTGTGTGTGTGTGTGTGTGTGTGTGTGTGTGTGTGTGTGTTGTTAGCCGAGCTTTCCGTTGCTCTTTTTTCCGACGCTCGTGCTTTTAGTGAGCGATCTGCACTGCTCTCGCACGGCGGTTTACAGCTGACAAACGGCGCTCCGGCCAACGGCCAAGAACGTAGAAAACCACCCTCCAGTTCCCTGTTCCCGGGTGAACATCGTTAGCCGTAGTTTGCGCGCCGTTAGCCGTAGTTTGCACCGTTAGCTGTAGTTTGCGCCGTCAGTCTTAGTTTGCGCCGTTAGCTGTAGTTTGCGCCGTTAGCAGTAGTTTACTCCCGTAAGCCGTAGTTTGTACAGTAGTTTGCACCGTTAGCCGTAGTTTGCACCGTAGTTTGCACCGTAGTTTGCGCCGTTAACAGTAGTTTGAGCTGTTAGCCGTAGTTTACTCCCGTAAGCCGTAGTTTACACCATAGTTTGCACCGTTAGCCGTAGTTTGCACTGTAGTTTGCACCGTAGTTTGCACCGTAGTTTGCGCCGTTGGCAGTAGTTTACTCCCGTAAGCCGTAGTTTGCACCATTAGCCGTAGTTTGTGCCGTTAGCCGTAGTTTACTCCCGTTAGCGCTGCACTTAGAAAATCATACAGAGCAAAAAGACCCTTCAGAACTCATCAAGTGTTTTGCCCACAGCTAATTCAGCCGCCTATCAATGATGCCAAATTTGCCAAATTGTTAACCAACGCAGACCAGAAGGGGCTAGAGTTGTAGCACCCAGCAAACTGATTGTGATGAACCACCCCCCCCCCCAGAATAATAATCCGAGTGACAGAATCCATTTACACTAAAGTGTCTTCACGTCGCACTGTGAATATATTTTTGACATCAGTGAGGATGAGGATCAATCATCCTCAGTTCAGCTGCAGACGGTTTCTTACAGAAGTGCCGGGTCGTTTTCTAAAGAAACCCTGTGACGTCGCACGCTGACCCAATTCTTGCAACAAACCCCCGCGAGAAGCCTCCTGCGCTGCTGTATCTGCATATTTAACAGGCGGGGAGGAGAAACAGGGGGGGGGGGGGGGAAGAAACCCGTTGCCCCTTTTCTCGAGTGACGTCTGACTGCGAGTTGCCGTAAATTTAGAGACGAAAAAACCTCAGAGTGAGTCCTCTTCTTCCTTTTTTTTTTTTTTTTTTTGAAAGACGTTGTCGGCGTAATCGTTCAGTCGGGAGAGTTCTCGTGGCTCTCCGGTCTGTGTTTTGCCCGATATATTCTGCTTTTTGATTTCGGGCTGTCCGACGGTGCATCTGTGTGCACGTTTTGAGCGTTTCGAAACACGCGACCGAGATCCAGCCTCGTCCTCGGCTGTGTTTCGAGACATACAAGCCGAGAGGAAAAAGATAAATGTCCCTTTAACACATCGTGTATTCTGGGCTGTCGTTCACGCATCTCATCCGCCTCCCCGTCTCGACGCACACCGTAACACGCCGAGGCCCCCGGGAAAAGTTTTACCCGATATTATCGGGCAAATTACGTGTAGTTAAAGATGAAATGTTGCAGTTCAGATGCTTATCTCCTCGGGAATGACTGGCCGGGGCCTGTGGTGTCTCGTTACGCGTGGGGCGATGCAAAGCATCGAGTGTTTTATGGGATGACTCGCCTGGAAAAATGCACGTGCGATAAGGTAATTTGACACGAATTCATCCTTGAATTTCGCAGCGTTCCTAACCAAAAGGCCTTGAAATATTTGAGCAGCTCCTGAAGTTCTGAGCGTGGATATTGACTGCGTACGAATGCACAAAGAATTCAGTTTTTGTTTCCCTTATTCTGAAAAAGAATAGTCCTACTAAGCTGTTTGAAATGTGAAAATGCACCTTCTTGATAAAGGTTGTTTTGAATCCAAATCTTTTCACGCCGTTTAAAGGTAGGTGTGTTTGTATTTGTTTGTTTGTGTGTTTTTATTCTCCTGCTTGCTAGCTTGTGCGCTAACTGCGTCAATAATTAAACATTTAAGACCCATATTGCGAATGCGTACACATGTCCAACGAAGGCCCCTAAAACCGAAAATATTGGCATATCCCACGTGTTATAATTGGGAAATTGCTACGTTCGGGAACAGGAAGTAATTTGGAAAATTGTGTAAATATGCGTTTTCACGTTCTTGCCAAAAGTTAAACAGCGGTTATATCGAAGCTAGAACCAGCAGCCTGTTAGCTTAGCTTAGCATAAAGACTGGATACACGACAGCATACAAAAACAACAAGTTGGGGTAATTAGTGAGCTTCGCAGGTGCTGGAAGACAACTGTTTCCAGTCGTTGTGCTAAGCTAAGTGAAGCTAACTGGCTAGTGGCTACCAGATGCCCTTTTTAACTTTAACCTTAACTTTCAAAATAAAAGACGGAGGGCATTGTAACGACCGAGGACGAAAAACTTAATGGAGACCGACTCCCAACTGGTCTGAAACTGGTCCCCGGCATTTACTGGAAGGGGGGCGAGATATTTTTAAAAAAATGCGACGTGGTTACAATTTCCCTCCTTTCAAAACGACCGATTGATGAAGGGGAACGAAAACTCGTTAAACACGTCGAGTCGATATTATTTTCTCACACATGGTGAGACAGGTTTTACACTCCTGAAGCTGTTAAAAATACATCAAAAAATAATATATATATATATATATATATATATATATATATATATAAAAATCACTTCAAAACTGGCTGGTATATTGAATTTTTTTCTTAAAGACCAAGGTCGGTCTGATTTATTGATGTGATATTTAAATCAAAACCCTCACATGAAGGAGTTTAATAACTTGCGAGTATATCTTGGTTTTATGTGAAACATATGCTGCTCTAACGCGTCTCCCTGCATCTCATTACAAGAGGGAGTCTACATGGATCCAGGACCAACTCCCCAACCCAGGACCGAGGGGCTGCATGTGGGCCCAAGTGGGTGTGAAAGAGAATGTTAATCAGCCGAATGCTTTTTGTCTGGCTCGCATGGGTGGAGTGACACATGTGCATATGTTGCTGCTCTCAGCCGGGTGTGGAGGGGTGGGGTGGGGGGTGGGGGGTGCATGTCAGGACCCCCATACCCCAACAGCTGGTGGGGGCCCGACCGACTCAACCCGGGTTCTTGTTTCTTTTGCAGTAATCTCGTGGTGAACCAGGACGTCCTTTTCAATCGCTCCCGACCACAGTCGCTCCTCCTCGAGGGACACTGTGTGTGTGTGTGTGTGGGGGGGGGGGGGGTCCAGGGGGTCCAGGACTATGAAGCAAAGCACCATTGTGGAGTTTCTGGGCCACAGTGTTTGTGTTTGGTTTGCGGCACGAGTTAAGTCGGGAAGCATTGCAAACCCCCTCCTCCCCCACGCCATTCTCCCCTTTTAGCTCTCTCATTGGTGACATTCAGGCTTCTCTCCCATCTTCGCCTCCTCTTTGCTCTTTGTGTTTCTCAACCTCCACTCCCTCTCGCCTCCTCCTCCGAGGAAGAGGAAGATGAGGAAGAGGAGGAGGTGTCGCTCTCCTGCTTCCGCCGGGTCGTCACGAGACAAAACACTTTTAAGATACTTGAAACAATCAACACCCCTCTCGAAACAAAATCCAGGCCTTAATGTAGACGAGGAGGAGGAGGAGGAGGAGGAAGAAGAGGAGGAGGACGAGGAGGAAGAGGAGGAGGAGGAGGAGGAGGAAGAGGAGGAGGAGAAGGAGGAGGAAGAGGAGGAAGAGGAGGAGGAGGAGGAAGAGGAGGAGGAGGAGGAAGAGGAGGAGGAGAAGGAGGAGGAAGAGGAGGAGGAGAAGGAGGAGGAAGAGGAGGAGGAGGACGACGAGGAGGAGGAGGAGGAGGACGAGGAGGAGGAAGAGGAGGAGGAGGAGGAGGAGGACGAGGAGGACGAGGAGGAGGAAGAGGAGGAGGAGGAGGAGGAAGAGGAGGAGGAGGAGGAGGAAGAGGAGGACGAGGAGAAGGAGAAGGACGAGGAGGAGGAGGACAAGGAGGAGGAGGAAGAGGAGGAGGAGGAGGAACTGTCTCCAAGTTGCTTTCCAGTTACAGAAACTAGACACCATCACTTTCAGGTCCACGAGTAGCGAGACGGACTCGTCCCCTAATTACCAACTTATCGTGTTTAAAAAGCCGACATTTCATATCTGAGGAAATTGAAAGTATTTCTCCAGGTGTCCTTATTGTTGTTATACCGAGAGGACGTTCAGTTGGGAAATATAGGACTAAAAGTAGCTAAAGATGTCATCAAAAAAATGTTTTTTAATATTTGCTAGATTTAATTTATTAAATTCTGCCTCCACCACGAAATAGAGCTGCAGTGTCACCACTTGATGTGCACACTCGTCATAACTGGCGTATCGACTCGGACAAAGACGTGTTTTTGTGAGCTCGGCGTGACCTTTTGACCTTTAACCCTTTTGACCACGGAAAATCTAAATCTGTCCATCTCCCGAGTCCCAAGTGGGACGTTTTGTGAACAAACGTGAAGGAGAATTCTCTTTTTAAGGAGCAAACTAAACAATTTATTCCCATTCGCAATTTTTAGCCATAGCTAATTTATTTGTTAAGATCTAAATCGGTTGTAGACTCGTGGACTTTGGAACTGAGATGCGTAGTTGGGAGTTAATAAAAAGTGAAATAGTCAAGTTGAATCATTTAGAATTTAAATGTAGTGATCAGAGGGGTCGTCGGGATGCTTTTTTGGTAATAAAATGGAGAAAATCGCTGAGTTGGCAACACGAATCTTATGTGCACGAAAAAATATTTTTATTCTCAAAATAAATAATTACATATTGGACATTTCTTCATCTGATTTCAGTCCCACTTTACACTTTAATAGAGTATTTCTGCTTGCATCCTTTAATTTTCAAGCGTACGTATTTAGTGTTTGTCTGCGTGTGTGTGTGTGTGTGTGTGTGTGTGTGTGTGTCTTTTTGCCGTTCGGTCCAACACGACCGTGACGAGCAGTCGGACCGTTCAACAAGCGCTCAGAAGGCCTGCGTTCATGCGTGGCCCTTAGCTTTACCCACACACACACACACACACACACACACACACACACACACACACACACACACACACACACACACACAAACGCATACCATATGCAAAACACACACGCGCACATATACACAGATACAATCTCAAAACACGATATGCATGGAGCCAATTTCTACCCTAACTCGCCCAAACACACACACACACACACACACACACACACACACACACACACACAAAGGAGCTGGCTCTGCCCGGTTTCGTCGTGTATACACACATTCGCTTCGATGTAAACACACGTATGAAACGGGAGACTCTGGTGATACAATCACCAAAAAAGAAACACACACACACACACACACACACGCATTTCCAAAGGCCTTCAAACGCAGCCCCTCGCTTGTTTTGTCTGCAGTGTAGCTAAGTAGAATTTGCGCTAAAATAACTTCAAAGGCACTGAAGGAGGGTCCACGCCGAGGAGTATGGGTAATTAGGACTGTGGAGAGAGAGTGTGTGTGGGGGGGGAGGGGGGGGGGGGGGGGTGTGAAAGGGAGAAGGATCCTCTCAGGCCACAATGGATGAATAGGAGGAGAGACGGTTTGGAGAGAAACTACCAAACGGGGGGGTTCTCGGGAAGCTGGGAGCCCTTCATGATAACACTCAAGCACACACACACACACACACGCACGCACACACACGCACACACACACACACACACACACACACACGTAGATCGGTGGTGTGACATTTACTCCCAGATGCAGACGTGACGGCGGATATGTGGACACACGACCAAGTGGAAGCAGACAAACACTGGTGTCAACCGAAAGCAGGCCTTTCTGTCTGACACACACACACACACACACACACACACACACACACACACACACACACATATATACATATATATAAAGTGCTCCTAATGGCTACAGTCCACCCAGCCGAGAGCACTCCACCAGGCTAATGCACTGCTATTTATAGCCCGTAAACAACACGGCGAGATTGTCCCTCATCGCCACCTGTACAAATGAGCGCCATTGTCAACACAATCGAGCTCTTTGTGTAATTGTGTGTAAATGTGCTACACACATTAGCACATCTACACACATTTACAACAACCTCCCGGTGAATCTCGGCTCGGAGAGATTCTGCCGCCTGAGAACTGTTTACCCACCAAAACATCACGGTACCCGGCAGACAATGACATGGAACCGGGGAGTGTGTGTGTGTGTGTGTGTGTGTGTGTGTGTGTGTGTGTGTGTAAGGAGAAAGTGGATGCAGGCGGAGGGGTGAGAGTGCCCTCTGTTGACGGAGCTGGGTTTGACACATTATTGCCGGAGACACACACACACACACACACATGACAAACAGTGTTTAGTTACTGTTTAGTCTTAAACACACACACACACACACACACACACACACAAATACACACACTTACACACACACCACTGCAGCCTCACTTCCAAAAGAAATCAGCGTCATCCAGACTGGCGAATAAAGGCTGTGGCACAAGCTGTGTGTGTGTGTGGGTGTATGGATCGAAAAGCATGCACCCTTGTGTGTGTGTGTGTGTGTGTGTCTGTGTGTGTGTTTTTAATTGTGTGTTTTGTGCGCATGTAAACCCCGTTGGACCATCAGCCGTTCTGCAGATCTCTGGATCCCCCGCTGAGCTGCAGCTGCCTGAGTGACATGTGCTGGTTGAGCTTCCAAAGCCCCTCCAACTAAAATCACTCATCCTCACCCACCCAACCACACACACACACACACACACACACACACACACACACACACACACGCACGATGCCTGTATGCAACTGTTCTGAAAGCGCTTCCTGTTGGGATCAAGAGGAGTCAGACGGTTTTTGATGGATGACGTCAGCTGCTGCACACAAATACATATTTTCTTTTTTGGGGGGGGGTTGGACCGCTGTGACATCACAGTGACTGCTAGGCTCCTCCCCCTGTAAGCTCGGCCCCGTAGGATGTTGAAGCCCAGCAGACCCCCTACTGTTTGATTCGGGTTAGCAGTAATAATCTCGATGCCTGCTGGTTACGTAACTTCCTTCCTCACACACACGAACATCTGATCGTCTGCTTTGATGAACCGCTGAGAAAACTGATCAATAAACGTGATCAATAAATGACGCGTCAAATATTATGATCATTTAATTATTTCCATGTTCATTGATTTAACCTTTGAACTCCGATGCTTGTAGATATTGTGTGTGTGTGTGTGTGTGTGTGTGTGTGTGTGTGTGTGTGTTAATTTAGATTATTTCCCTAATTGTATTTATTCCTTTTATTATCCCTTTTATTTTTTCTATATTATTATAATTATAATTATTTTCTTTATTATGCTTTTGTGAGGTCTTTTGGTAAAAATGTCAAATATAAATATACATTTTAAAATAAATAGTTCTGCTTATTGGAGGAGCGTTCACGAAGTCAGATTGACGGTGAAATATATCTTGAACCGGCAGTTTGAACAAGACGACCTTGACCTCTTGACCCTTGACCTCTTGACCCCACCTCCTGCCTCACACCCCTAATTGATTCTTTCTTTCTTCCGGATACCAGACGTCACCTGGACCAACAGACAGACAGACAGGTGGCGTCTTCTGGGTGACGAGTTGACAGTGAGACGGGGAGTCTGGCCACCGGGTGGGGGGGGGGGGGGGAGGGGGGGGGGTCTGCTGTCATTTTTAGAACACACACACACACACACACACACACACACACACAGCCCCTCCTCCTCCTCTCCGAGGGGACGTCTCCTCACTCGGTCTAATTGGAGCGACGGCTTCCGGACTTTGATGTTTCTCGACGTGCAAAAAAGTCACAACGCCGGCGGTTCAAACCCCGTCGCTGTGACTCCGCTGGCGCTCCGATCCACTCGGCTGCTCTGCTCTTTACTCGTGGGCCTGTTCTTCTTTTTTATTCTCTCCATCTCAACGTTCTGCAGGTGTGAGTTTCAGTGCGACAGCGTCGGTGATAAGCGCTCTGAGCTTGTCATAGCTGTGCCCCTGGGTTGGAGTTTGTCACTTTCCAACCCCTCCTCCTCCTCCTCCTCCTCCTCCTCCTCTGTCATCCCCCTCTCCCGACTATCAAAGCTTCCACTGTTTACTTTCTTCAGTCTCGTCCTCTCCATCTCTCATTGTCACTTTCTTCCTCTTTCTTTTCGTCCCTCTTTTGGCTCATTGATGTCAGAGCAGCGCTGACAGAGACCCCCACTCCTGTTGAATGTTAATGGAGTTCCTGGAGTGTGTGTGTGTGCGTGCGTGTGTGTGTGTGTGTGTGTGTGTGTGTGTGTGTGTGTGTGTGTGTGTGTGTGTGTGAGAGTGTTTGCATGCATGCATTTGTGGATGTTTTGCATCTATATGAATTCATAAAAACACCCCCATAAAGAAAGGAGAGAGAAATCCCAAAACGATGGATTATAAGACGCTCGGTGTTAAATGTGGGCGGGTGAGTTGATTTCCCCTTAACCAATCACGGGAGACCACATTTTTCGGGCCTGAATCTAAACGTACTTATATGTCGACGCTGATGCGTAGCCATGCCGACGCACTGGTTTTGCTTGGAAGAGTGGAAACAAACTGCAAATATTGAGAAGGCGCTAATTGGCTGATCGGTCCCTGTGCTGATCATGATCAATTAATTCTCTCTTGATTTATTCCCTCAGTAAACATTGTAAACATTAGTTTTTGGTCTCAATCTCTAGTTTAAAATCTTCTTCAATACAGCGTGATGTTTATTTAGTAAATTATGGTTCATTTAGAGTCAAACAGACCATAAAGCAGGGTATGCTTTAGGGGCGGGACTACAAGCTGATTGACAGGTCTCCTCCACGTTGTTAACCCTGTCACAGTGTTTTCTCGCCTCCACGGAGGTTAATTGTAACTCTCGGGTCACAATGTGTGTCGTCACGGTGACCACGTGGGCTCCTTACCCACAGCCAAAGGACCCAGAACCTGGTGGAGCATCCAGAGAAGGAGACCTTCAGGCGTTGGTGGAGACGTCCGTCATTAACGTGGATTGGAAAACAAGGTCAAATCTTGTCCTCCTCCGTCTCTACTTACTAATGTTTTTGGCCCCCCCCCCCCCCCCCTCGCCTCCCCTTTATTTTTATTGGCCGGGTGGATTTTGACGTCTTGCACATGAGTCCCGTTTCCCAGAGTCTCTGGAAGGTGGAATAGGGTCTGGAACCGGGTCTGGAACCGGGTCTGGAACCGGGTCTGGAACCGGGTCTGTGTCCAACTTTCCCTCCCCGGGCCGCCACTTGCGGGACCGGTGCAAAAGTTTAATGCATACACACACACAGACACACACACACACACACAGACACACACACACACACACAGACACACACACACACACACACACACAGACACACACACACACACACAGACACACACACACACACACACAGGACACACACACACACACACGCACACACAGACACACACACACAGGACACACACCCACACACACACGCACACACACACACACACAGGACACACACACACACACACACAGGACACACACACACACACAGACACACACACACACACACTCGCACAGGACACACACACACACACACACCCACAGGACACACACACACACGCACACACGCACAGGACACACACACACA
>NC_046978.1:18278328-18283328 GCF_009769545.1 Cyclopterus lumpus | reverse complement strand
GTATAGAACCTTAATGACCCGAGTTCCACTCTGCCCAGCTGTCTCCACTCTGCATCAGCATTTAATCTGCACAAAGGGCTACAGGACCACCCCAATGGGTCGCACACACACACACACACACACACACACACACACACACACACACCTCGCTCACCAGGTAATTATGAACCGAGGGAAAGAACAGGACAACAACGATCCCCCCCTCACACACACACACAGACACACCTCCCACCTCCTCTCCGTCTGTACTTCCCAAAGTCTATTCCCGAGGTTGAGCGTGGAGGCAATAAGTGTGTGTGTGTGTGTGTGTGTGTGTGTGTGTGCGTGTGTTTGTGTATGTGTGTGTGTGTGTGTGTGTGTGTGTTTGTGTGTGTTTGTGTGTCTGTGTGTGTGTGTGTGGTTGTTGTTGTTTTTTAAAAGCAAACTTTGTGAGTTATGGGGAGCAGGGGAGGCCGCGCTGCAACTTTAAAGAGCTGAGTGAGCAGATGGGAAACAACGCACCTCGGGGAGAGGAATGAAGGGATGAAGGACTGAAGGACAGAAGGGATAAAGGAATGAAGGGATGAAGGACTGAAGGACAGAAGGGATGAAGGAATGAAGGACAGAAGGGATGAAGGAATGAAGGGATGAAGGACTGAAGGACAGAAGGGATGAAGGAATGAAGGGATGAAGGACTGAAGGACAGAAGGGATGAAGGACTGAAGGACAGAAGGGATGAAGGAATGAAGGGATGAAGGAATGAAGGGATGAAGGACTGAAGGACAGAAGGGATGAAGGAATGAAGGGATGAAGGACTGAAGGACAGAAGGGATGAAGGACTGAAGGACAGAAGGGATGAAGGAATGAAGGGATGAAGGACTGAAGGACAGAAGGGATGAAGGAATGAAGGGATGAAGGACTGAAGGACAGAAGGGATGAAGGACTGAAGGACAGAAGGGATGAAGGAATGAAGGGATGAAGGACTGAAGGACAGAAGGGATGAAGGAATGAAGGGATGAAGGACTGAAGGACAGAAGGGATGAAGGAATGAAGGACAGAAGGGATGAAGGAATGAAGGGATGAAGGACTGAAGGACAGAAGGGATGAAGGACTGAAGGACAGAAGGGATGAAGGAATGAAGGGATGAAGGACTGAAGGACAGAAGGGATGAAGGAATGAAGGGATGAAGGACTGAAGGACAGAAGGGATGAAGGAATGAAGGGATGAAGGACTGAAGGACAGAAGGGATGAAGGAATGAAGGGATGAAGGACTGAAGGACAGAAGGGATGAAGGAATGAAGGGATGAAGGACTGAAGGGATGAAAGACTGAAGGACAGAAGGGATGAAGGAATGAAGGAATGAAGGACTGAAGGGATGAAGGGATGAAGGAATGAAAGACTGAAGGAATGAAGGACTGAAGGAATGAAGGAATGAAGGACTGAAGGGATGAAGGACTGAAGGGATGAAGGGATGAATGAATGAAGGGATGAAGGACTGAAGGGATGAATGAATGAAGGAATGAAGGGATGAAAGAATGAAGGAATGAAGGAATGAAGGTGTTCATAAAGGTGTTTTCATAAAGGTGTTTTCATAAAGGTGTTTTCATAAGGTCGAGGCGTGCCGGTGACCTCATCCTGCCTCTGCGCTGCAGGAGACTCCAGTTGCTTCCACGATCACTCGACCACTCACTTTATTTTGATAGTCTCGTGTTGACTGTCGGCGCATCACTTCTGCAGGAATGCATGTAAATAAAGGCTAAAGGATAAATACAGGCTATTGGCAAAATGGAAGCTCCTATCTATATTTACTTTACTCATAAATTCCACAATTATTTCGTATGTAATCCACGTTTAAAAATACAGCTGTAAAAAAAATAATAATAATCTGTCAGCCCGGAGAAACGTAAATTGTGTATTTTTAATCCAAGTGACAATTCAAATTAAATTACCTGATATATATAAATAAATGTGTATAAATGTGAATAATTTCCCCGCTGGCAGAAAAAAGTGAAATAGGTCAACGCAGCATGTTTGGGTGTTTGTTCAGGAGCCTCTCTTTTCGGCGACAAGCTTTTCTTCGGGGGGGGATTTATTTCCATTACTTCCTGCGTGTGATTGACGGGGGAAGCAGAGCGTTATAAAAAAATTAAAAAATGCTGTGAAAACAGAAGCAATGAAGAAAATGAATCCCAGAAATCGACGCACGAGTCAAAAATAAGAGGACGTTTGTTCTGAAGACTGCGGTTGGAAATGAATGTGTAGTTTTAAATATATCTTTATTTAAAAGGGACCACAGTTAAAACACAAATGTCACCATTTGATGCACCGTACCAGATTGTAGCTGCAGCTGATTTGCATCTGTTGTCCCTTGACAGACCATAACAAACATAAAAACAATAGCAAACAGTACACAACATTATATGTGGTAAAAACACACAATACACACAACGTTGTGCTACAGCGAGAAATCAAAATTACTTTAATGGCGTTCGTCTTTAAAGTAATTTATTACAGAACAAGATATAGAAAGGAATATCATATCACCCTTTATGAGTTTGCAGGTATGGGTTCCACACACACACACACACACACACACACAGCCACACACATCTCATATTTGATGTAGTGCTAACCCTTGTGTCCGTAATATAATAATAACTGTTGTAATAACTCGGCGGTTGAAAGATGGATCGTCATGGATCAAATGTTAATAGGACACGACTGTGAATTAATGACGGGGCGGCGTGCGGTCGGTGCCGGGATGGAGATACGGTTGCATGATCGGGGCGCGCGCACACACACACACACACACACACACACACACACACACACACACACACACACACACACAGGGGAATGGATGTATCAGTCCCTCACAGTATGATCAATTGGTGGTCCACTGCAGAGAATTGATTGATCCCGAGAAGAATGTGTGTGTGTGTGTGTGTGTGATAAAGTCATTATTGATATCATATGGCTGCCTGCTGCTCAGATCAATAGCTGTTTCTCCCTCATGAAGTTGTTTTGACCGCATGTCGCCGTATGAAACCAGCCGGCGTCGCTCTTATAAAAATTTTTTAAAAAGCACGCCATTTTATTTTCTTGAAGGGCAATTAAACGGCGAAGCTCATGTCATGGGCGCCATTGTTATACCTGCGTGACTCGTGCAGGGGTTCACCGTGACGCATTCAAATGTGTGTGTGTGTGTGTGTGTGTGTGTGTGAGCCCCCCGTGGTCCTGACCTCACAACCCCTGATTATTCATGTATTCCTGGTTGAATAAAGACCCTGACTGTCGACCTTCCTCACGTTGCGCCCCCGTCCCTCTTCCTGTCTAGCCGCCGAGCGGAGGAAGAGGGACGGATACTGGCGTCTTGGAAAGAAGCTGGTTTTCAATTTTCTTGACAGCGGGTACGCAAGATATTTAAAAAACGTGTGAACAGAATTAAATTACGTTTGTTTGGAAAAAAGTATATATATATATTCATATATTTATATATATGTATATTTATATATATATATTTATATATATATTTATAAATATATATATATGTGTATATAGATATATATTTATAAATATATATATATATATATTGATTTATATATTTATATATATATTTATTGATTTATATATTTATATATATATATTTATATATATATATATATATATTTATAAATATATATTTATATATACTATATATTTATATAGATATACCCTGAATATGTCAGCTTGGGCTTCCAGTTGTTGTAAAGGTCTAATTATTTTTCTTTTAATCCACATTTTACAAACAACTGAGCAAGATTCATATATTTTCCATATTAATCGATAACGGGAGTAATAAATAAATAGGTATGGAATGAGTGAGGTGTCTGAACCGAGAGAACAGACATATAGTTAGATTTTTCTATTTTTAAACACTTCACATTTCATATTGCAATTATAATAAACATGATCCCAATATAATAATTTATATTTATTTATACACAATCTCTGTTTTCACATTCAGTTCTGTTGTCCGGCCAATAACGTGTCTCTCGAAGTCACACATCTGGCCGAGACGTTAGACCCGAAACCACGAAGGGTCCTCCGGGGCCGAGGCGAGCCGATCCGGACCACGTCTCGTGTTTATAGTCGACGTTCTTCTCCGCTTGCTTCATCAGCATCTCCAGCTGTGCACCGTACAAACATGGCGCCCGAAGAAGCCATCCGTGACCTCCTGCCTCTGACTCCGCCCCTTGAAGTGAAGATGTTTTTTTTCTTCTTTTTTCAGTTATCGCTATCTAAAGTCGGAGAGTCCATTTCCGTTACGTGTCCCGTACGCCACTCGCTCCTTAATGATCCTCAACAGTTCATTTAATCACGACCATTTTCCAGCTCTTCATCCATCAAAAGCCGCTCTGACTGACAGTGATGAAGCATGCGGCACCTGCCAGGACCAAACCCCCCCCCCCCCCCACCCCCACCCCCAGGCTCAGGTTGACGGATCTATCTCGCTGTGGGCTGGATGGGGAGGAATATGTTGCCTGTCAGGCTGGCACGAGGGGGGGTGGAAGCAGGTAACGTGTTCCACCCCCGGAGGCGACGCAGCCTCGACCCGCCATGACCCGATTCCTCTTTCCACGACTTTTTGGGGCCAGAACGAACCCGACAATTATTTGATGGATCGTTACGAAATGTGCCGGCATGCGCGGTCCTAGAGGAAGACTTTACATTCACGGGGTCCGCAGATGATTACTTTTTTTTCTTCTTTTCTTTTCTCAACGACTGTTCGATGGATCTACGGGGTATTCGGTACAGACGTTCATGCTCCCGAGAGGACGAATCCTAATAACTTCACATACTATAACCCTAACGCCTACGTGATAGCACGAAGAGTTTGGAGAGGCGTTCATGGTCCCCAGAGGATGCATCCTAATAACCTAATGACCTTTTACTTTACGTACTAACCCTAACGCCTACATGATAGCATGAAGAGTTTGGAGAGGCGTTCATGGTCCCCAGAGGATGAATCCTAATGACCT
>NC_046978.1:18263328-18273328 GCF_009769545.1 Cyclopterus lumpus | reverse complement strand
AAACAGTCTTAATTTAATACTGATGCCTCTGTATGATCTAAATAAGTAAACAAGACCATCAGCGAGATGATGGGGTATTTCTTTATAGTTATATATATAGCTATATATTTAAAAGTAATAACAATAAAAGTGATAATAGAAAAAAATTATTGTATATTATTGTGTATTTGTTTGCAATGTTCCTGATGGTTAACTTTGTAGTGTGGTTATGTTGTTGTGTAGTGAAGCTCAGTGCATGTTGTACAGTGCACCCCTAGAATTCAAGAGCAGTGTTGTGTTAGTGTGCCTTGCTCAAGGACACCACGACAGGGTGGACAGAATATGGCCAAACCCAATATACATACGTTGATTTAAAAAATAAATCAGGATTATATAGAGAAAGAATACCAGCACAATGATTAATAAATTAAAATATTATAATAATCGTAATAATAATGATAATTTTTAAGTTTTTTACACAGGATTCATATTCCTTATAGTATTTTATTATGAAATACCACACAATCAGGACTAATACTGAGTACACCGTGTAATAATAATTCAAATAAAATAAAAAACTTGGGTCAAAAGTTCAACTCCTGACGAACCGATGAGTGAAAAGAAGAACAACAAAAATAAATCTCTTGACTTGAACTTTGTTGAAGCTCAACGAATGCAAACATGCACTTCACACTCCAGTTTTTTTCTCCGTGACACTGAACCCCCCGGGACGGTGGCGAGGAAGGCGTGGACATCCTCCTGGTGCACTTTACAGCCGCCTGCAACGAGAAGATAAGCAACAAAAAAATTAAAAAATAAAAGCAAAAGTCCGCTAAAAAAAAAATGAAACGTGGGAAGCGTTGACGTGCAAACCCAACAAACCCCGCGGGATCGATGAGGTGGGGGGGGGGGCATCCAATACCAGCTCTGGAGGGGTGGGGTGGTGGGGGAGATGAACGTAATGAAAATGCAACAAGGAGAGAGGAGAGCGGAGGAAGGGAGGAAAAATGAAGTTTGAGGAAGATGAGGAGGCGGAAAAGGGAACAGAATGGAGACGGTGAGTAAAGAGGGAGAGAGAGATTGAGAGACTCGTGAAGGCATATAAACGTATATATATGTGGAGAGAGAGAGGAACGTAAAGAAAGGGATGGAAAGAGGAGGGGAGAAGGTGAGCGTGATGAAAATGCAACAAGGAGGGAGGAGGGAGGAGGGAGGAAAAATGAAGTAGGATGAGGAGGCGGAAAAGGGAAAGACAGGGACGGTGAGAAAAGATGGAGGGAGAGAGAAAAGAGGGAGAGAGAGATTGAGAGACTCGTGAAGGTATATAAACATATATATGGAGGGAGAGAGAGAGATTGCAGTGGAGAGAGAGAGAGAGGAGTGTGAGGTAAAATCGAAGACACTTAGAGAAAGCCCATTGATTGTTGTCACGGCTGGCCGGGCCCTCCTATTTGGTTAGTCATCTATTTCTCCTGCATGCCTTTCCTCCTCCTCCTCCTCCTCCTCCTCTTTTATCTCTTCATCAGAGATGACTGGACCAACTAGACCTGCAACTTTTTCTATGGAGAGGAGGGCAAAACTTTATAATTACTACGCCGCCAACTTATCCATAAGCAGTTCTCTCGAGGTCACGCGGCGGCAACATTACAACATCCAGTCAGCCAGCAGGTAATATTATTTAAAATGTTATTAAAATATACATCTAAAAGTGTGAAGGGTTTACCAAAAACCAATGCCCAAATTTAAAACACACAAGAAAAGAGTTTTTTTTTTTTTTTAAATATTAAACTTTCACGTTGTGTTGATTCTGGCGCCCCCTGTGGACAAAAGCGGTACAGTTTCAGAGCGCCGGAGTCCCTCTCATTAGGGGGTCTGACGGTCTGCTGCACGCTCGGTCCTGGTCCTGGTTCTCCCCCCGTTTAGCGCGGCTTGCGGCGTGTTAACACCCGGAGGCCGAGGCATTAAGTGTCGATGAGAGATGATACGGCTAATACGTGTTTATGTTCTGTCCGACAGCTCGCTGTGTGTGTGTGTGTGTGTGTGTGTGTGTGTGTGTGTGTGTGTGTGCGTGTGTGTGCGTGTGTGTGAAGGAGAGAGTGAGTGAGTGAGAGAGAAGGGCATGAAAGTCCTTCATCCAAACTATGTCGGCTGTTTAATTCGGTTCACTCTTGAGGGCCATCTGTCAAAAGGAGACTTCAGCTGTCGTCCGCCGACACACACACACACACACACGCACAAACACACCAAAAAACGTGCGTGTCCGTGTTTCGCCGCTAGGCCTGCTCGCCGTTAGCGACGCCGTATCGCATTACATTATTGTTTTTTTGACTGTGTGTAATAATAACATTACAGCTTACTGACCCCAGTATTAGCGACGCTTTTAAGGAGACTTTAATAATAAAAATAAAAATAAACTATTTTAGCTTAAATCCCAACCGGACTTCCTCTGCATCCCAGAATCATGGCAGGTTGTTATGAAGGTAGATTACTGTCTTTATTACGCAAATAAAAAGATGTTTTGAGAGCAAATGTTCTCGTTTGTAAGTAAATTAATTGTTAGTTTTGCTCATGAAACTAGAATTTGTTGCTGTAAATCAAACGATGAAGCTACGAGTTGGGTTTGGACGTAGTGGGCGGGGCATATACGCTGCTGAATGAGCGAGGAGTTTCTATTGGTGGATTCGGCTCTTGGCTCTCAGCACGCTATGCTAACGGGAACGCTATGCTAACGGGAGGTTACGGCGAGGAGGACGAGGAGGTGAGTTGACATCACATTGCTCTGTGTTGATTTTTGTTTTGTTTTTTTTAGATTTTTTGTTTGTTTTTCAAATTATAGTTTTCATGAGAAAAACTAACAATTAATTTACTTACAAACGAGAAATTTGCTTGTTTTCGAGTCCCCTCAGGTCCGTCCGTTGTCACCCCTCGCGGCCTCCTCCTCTTCCCCCTCCGCCCCTTCCTCTTCCTCCTCCTCCTCCTCCTCTTCCTCCTCCTCCTCCACCTCCTCCTCCTCCCCCTCCTCTTCCCCCTCCTCCCCTTCCTCCTCCTCCTCCTCCTCCTCCTTTTCCTCCTCCTCCTCCTCCTCTTCCTCCTCCTCTTCCTGCGCCGGGACGACGCAACCAAAAGGTTCATTCAACGACATCTTTACTGACACGAAAATGACCGAAATGAGAAAAGTCGCCCGCGGGACGTTCACGGTCTCGAGTACATTGTCACAAACACACACTCACTCACACACACACACACACGCACACACACACACACTCACACTCACACACACACGGTGCGTCCACTTGACCCTCGACATGTACAGCGTTAACTCACGTGTGTGTTTGGACACGAGCGTTCAACGTCGACTTCCTGTTCTCTTAAGTCAACCGGCGGTATTAGCGCGCGAAGTGTGTGTGTGTGTGTGTGTGTGTGTGTGTCTATGCTAACGGTGCTACATCTATATAAGAGTGATTTGTTATGATGGGGCTGTAAACTGTGGGGGTGGGGGGTGGATGGCAGTTTTAGTGTGTCTGTGTGTGAGCGTGTGTGTGAGTGAGTGAGAGAGTGTGTGTGTGTTTGAGAGTGTGTGTGAGAGTGAGCGTGTGTGTGTGTGTGTGTGAGTAAGAGAGTGTGTGTGTGTGTGTGTGTGTGAGTGAGTAAGAGAGTGTGTGCATGTGTTTGAGAGTGTGTGTGAGAGTGAGAGAGTGTGTGCATGCGTTTGAGAGTGTGCGTGAGAGTGAGCGTGTGTGTGTGTGAGTAAGAGAGTGTGTGTGTGTGTGTGTGTGTGTGTGTGTGAGTGATGACTCACCGTCCGGAGACCACGTCGAAGAACATCTTTCATCTTTCGGTTGCCGATGACTTCGTTCCCTCATGAAAGAAAGACGGACGCACTCCGTCCCTCCACTCAGGAAACAGAGAAGCAACTATTGAATCATATTAATCATAACACCACCTTTTATTTATTTATTTATATTCTTGGCCTGACCTATGCTGTGTGTGTGTGTGTGTGTGTGGGGGGGGGGGGGGGGGGGGGGCATTGATCTGCTCTCATTGTTTCAACAACTCCCCTTTTAGCGCGCACGGGGAAAAACAAGAGCTATGGATTTGTAATAATAATTCAAAAACAGCGCTATGGATTTCAGCTGTAAAGCCGAGCTCACTGGCAGAATTGAGACTTATTGATCTCATACCCATGGCGCAGCAACAATAGAAAAGAGCATCAGAATTTATTCCGGCGGGTGGGGGGGTGAAACAATCCATGCAGCGCTGTTTCATTATTCCATCTCTTTATTTCTCCCTTTTTAACCTTCTCTTTATTCTTTTTATTCTCTTTATTTCGCCTCCTTCGCCTTTCGGCTCCGCATCCATATTTTATTCCTTCACGTCTATCGTCGTGCCAGAAATAAACACATTATTAAGGCTGGTTTGTGTGTATTGTGCAAAGGGAATCGGTGTATTGAAGTAGGAATGTACAATCTTGTAAGATTATCAAATAAACAGCACTTTATAATGTTTTTTTTTTTTTTAAGTTAAAGAGTTTTTACCGACACATATTTAACAATCCCAAAAACTGGTTTGCAGACAGAAGTTCAAATACATCATTTGAACAGCTGTGTGACGTTATTGTCCGTTAGCTCGGTCGCTAACGGACAATAACATCTAGCAACCGAGCTAGCGACCGAGCTAACGGACAATAACAGCTAGCGACCGAGCTAACGGACAATAACAGCTAACGACCGAGCTAGCGACCGAGCTAACGGACAATAACAGCTAACGACCGAGCTAGCGACCGAGCTAACGGACAATAACAGCTAGCGACCGAGCTAACGACCGAGCTAACGGACAATAACAGCTAACGACCGAGCTAGCGACCGAGCTAACGGACAATAACAGCTAGCGACCGAGCTAACGACCGAGCTAACGGACAATAACAGCTAACGACCGAGCTAGCGACCGAGCTAACGGACAATAACAGTGAACAAGCTCGTTAGCTTGTGGGGATTTTCTTCTTTTTTTTTAAAGGACGATGTTGCTCTGTTATATATACTTTACTGGTCGGTATAAAAGAGCTTGGAATAAAAGATTAAATGAGTCGTAGATTATTCCAAAGCTTCACAAGAAAAAAGGCAAATAAATATATGGAATATATATATATAGAATATTGGCAAAGTAGTATATATTGAAAAGAAAAACAACTGAAAACAACGTGATGCTTTTTTCTCCTTAAAAATAGTGACGTGAGACATAATTTTTACGTTAAATGCTTTTAATTTCACTTTTATACAGAATAATTTGCCCCTCTGGCGCAAGATTTCATGAATCTAACGCTCAGCAGTTTTCCTTCATTTCATCCATAATTCTTTCCCCAAATGTCTTTTCGCTCTCTTCCACCAGGAAACAACATTGTTGTGTCGCTGAGTTGTTGTACAGTCGAGCCAGAAAAAGGGGTTTAAGTAACAAAAGTGCAATAAAAAAAAGTTTGAAGCGTTTGCTTTAATTATTCCTCAGACGTTCATCAACGTTTTGGGACCAAACACACACAAAAAAGCAAGATTAAAATATCTCATTTCCATGTAATGCGTGACGTCCCTTCTGTGCCACCTTTTAGAAAATCACGCGCGAGGAACGTGTCGAGGAACGTGTCGAGGAACCCGAGCGTGACGTCCTCGCTCCTCCCCACGAGTCACCGTCGGGATGACGGGCGGCTCCGAGTGAGAAGGTCACCCACGGCGTGGACAAGTGTGTGTGTGTGTCTGTGTGTGTGTGTGTGTGTAAAGGCACCCTTCGTCACGGCTCACACAGTCGTACTTTACAATCTCCTCCAAAAAAAAACAACATTTTAACTCAACATCTTCGTCACATTTCTTCACTCAAACTAGCAGGAACTGCAAATACAGTTGAGGAGACTTCCCTACACACACACACACACACACACACACACACTCACACACACTCACACACACACACACACCCTTCCACAGTGGCGCCGTCCGGGGCTGTGCGTAGGAACAGGTATAGTGTCGCCCGTGGGTCGTATACGCTCAACCCACCGGGGGCCAATCGGGAGATTGTTCCCCCTCTGGCCAGGAACCTGCCCACAAAGACAGGAAGTGGAACCCGTTCCACCTAAAGCCGCGGCACCGCACGGTGATGGATTAGCTGCTGTTCCCCAATATGTGTTTAGCTAGACACACACACACACACACACACACACACACAATGGAGGCGAACAAGGCAAAGTGTAGAAGCAATTAGGCCACGTTTTAGGATTAAAAAAAAAGTTTTAAAATTTCTTTTGGAGTCATTACTCATCGTTGCGTGTTGTCAAATGAGATTAACCCTTCGGTCTGTTCACGCCAAGCAGCCGCGCTCCTCACTTATGTTGACAGCCCGGCTCCTTCTCCTTTCTTCTCTCTCGGTCTTTGATGCGGTTCCAGCCCAGCAAACAGACCGGGCGCCGTCGTGCCATAAAGAATAACTGACTGGTGCAGCAGCAGAAGGCCCTGAGCGCCGCTCGGCATTGTGGGTCGGAAGTCTAACGCCGGTCAAACTACACCTTCCTCTAATAAAATGGATGAAAAGTCAGTTTGCGGCGCGATAATAATGTAGCGTTATTAAAAAGTGTGGTTCATGCTGTTCACTCTAATTAAATGAATTTAAAAAAGACAGCGTGCGTGACGGGGACCAGGAGACGTGGGATGCAATACAACAAATAACAGCCCGGTAATAGTCGTGCATTATCCAAACATCATGCAAGAAGCACGTAAAAGAATAAAGACAAAAAACGACTAACGTTTGCGAGGAATATTCAGGAATAATGTGATGCAAAAGGTGTGATGTCAAGCTTTTGGTTTTATTTTAAAACCAGCCCTGATCCTGGATCAGTTCCAGGCGTCAGGAGACAGCAGCTAATAGATCCTAGATCTAATCTCACATGTAATATTAGATTTAGATCAAGTCTTGTAAAAGGGGGACGAGACAGCCGAGGCCGAAGCTAAGCTAACCCAGCTAGCACATGAGGTGCACTCCACTACCCAGCATGCCTCCTGGCTGTCTTTGGCGTTCAGGCGACCGGAGGTCGGTGAACTCTCTCTTATTAAAAAGAAACGCGCGGTTCGTTTTTGTTTCGTTCGCCACATTTTTTCTTCTCGCGTTACAAACAAATTTGTATTGCGCAACGACGATAAGTGATCCTCGAGTCATCTCTGGACCTCGAGGAGGCTCAATAGTCAAGATCGGTTCGGGGGAAAGAAAGAACACGTTAAAAAAGGAAACGTGTTATTTTCATTTTTTTTTTTTTTAGTGGAAAGCAGCAGCTCCGTCACCATGGCTACGCACCACTAGATGCCAGCGAGAACATGTGTTGTTTTTTATGTAATTCGACTGAGTTGACCCTTTTTTTTTCAGAACGGAGCCAACACATCTGTCCCTCGTCCCCTCCTTCCCTCGTCCCCTCCTTCCCTTCCCTCATCCCCTCCTTCCCTCGTCCCCTCCTTTCCTTCCCTCATCCCCTCCTTCCCTCGTCCCCTCCTTCCCTTCCCTCATCCCCTCCTTCCCTCGTCCCCTCCTTCCCTTCCCCTCGTCCCCTCCTTCCCTCATACCCTTCTTCCCTTCCCTCATCCCCTCCTTCCCTCGTCCCCTCCTTCCCTTCCCTCATCCCCTCCTTCCCTCGTACCCTTCTTCCCTTCCCTCGTCCCCTCCTTCCCTCATCCCCTCCTTCCCTCGTCCCCTCCTTCCCTTCCCTCATCCCCTCCTTCCCTCGTCCCCTCCTTTCCTTCCCTCATCCCCTCCTTCCCTCGTCCCCTCCTTCCCTTCCCTCATCCCCTCCTTCCCTCATACCCTTCCCTCCCTTCCCCTCGTCCCCTCCTTCCCTCATACCCTTCTTCCCTTCCCTCATCCCCTCCTTCCCTCGTCCCCTCCTTCCCTTCCCTCATCCCC
The DNA here is from genome assembly GCF_009769545.1 of Cyclopterus lumpus. Classification (NCBI taxonomy): domain Eukaryota; kingdom Metazoa; phylum Chordata; class Actinopteri; order Perciformes; family Cyclopteridae; genus Cyclopterus; species Cyclopterus lumpus. Next base: position 18,265,420 of record NC_046978.1, on the reverse strand, counting down.
TCCTTCCCTCGTACCCTTCTTCCCTTCCCTCGTCCCCTCCTTCCCTCGTCCCCTCCTTCCCTCGTTCCCTCCTTCTCTTCCCCTTCTTCCCTCGTCCCCTCCTTCCCTTCCCTCGTCCCCTCCTTCCCTCGTCCCTTCCTTCCCTCGTCCCCTCCTTCCCTCGTCCCCTCCTTTCCTTCGGTCTGCATCCTTCATCACATTTTCCTCTCAGCAGCATGTTACAGTCTGGGTCTCTCTCTCTCTGGGGGGCTGCATGCTGTGTTTATGTGCCTGGGATGGCAGACAGGCCTGACCCACTTACCCAACACTCCTCCTCCTCCTCCTCCTCCGCCTCATCCCTCCTTCCCTCCACATCTCACTACCCGTCGTTGACTTGCTGTACATTTATATGCGTCTCTATCACTCCGCTGTGTTTGCTATGTCTGTCCATCTCATTTTCCCTCTGGAATCAGGTGAGGAGGGGTATTTTAGCCATTTGCATTCCAGGTGTGTTGCCACACACACACACACACACACACACAAAGAAGCACACACTCCCACACACTCACACACACTTCCTCCTAGAGACACTCAGACATTCAGTGTGCGCAACATCTAAAGATAGAAAGATAGAAGACGAAGACGGGCGAGTGGGGATAATAAATATACACAAGTAGCATCGAAGAAATGCGAGAGACGTCGAGGTTTGTGGACGTATCGGGTTCTAAAGACTGAAGCAGATATGGAAGTGTGTTAAAGCTGCATTCTCTTTCCTGACCACCAGGGGGCGACTCCTCTGGTTGTATAGAAGTCTATGCTTCATGTGTTAAAGCTGCATTCTCTCTCCTGACCACCAGGGGGCGACTCCTCTGGTTGTATAGAAGTCTATGCTTCATGTGTTAAAGCTGCATTCTCTCTCCTGACCACCAGGGGGCGACTCCTCTGGTTGTATAGAAGTCTATGCTTCATGTGTTAAAGCTGCATTCTCTCTCCTGACCACCAGGGGGCGACTCCTCTGGTTGTATAGAAGTCTATGCTTCATGTCTTAAAGCTGCATTCTCTCTCCTGACCACCAGGGGGCGACGACTCTGGTTGTATAGAAGTCTATGCTTCATGTGTTAAAGCTGCATTCTCTTTCCTGACCACCAGGGGGTGACTCCTCTGGTTGTATAGAAGTCTATGCTTCATGTGTTAAAGCTGCATTCTCTTTCCTGACCACCAGGGGGCGACTCCTCTGGTTGTATAGAAGTCTATGCTTCATGTGTTAAGCTGCATTCTCTCTCCTGACCACCAGGGGGCGACTCCTCTGGTTGTATAGAAGTCTATGCTTCATGTGTTAAAGCTGCATTCTCTCTCCTGACCACCAGGGGGCGACTCCTCTGGTTGTATAGAAGTCTATGCTTCATGTGTTAAAGCTGCATTCTCTCTCCTGACCACCAGGGGGCGACTCCTCTGGTTGTATAGAAGTCTATGCTTCATGTCTTAAAGCTGCATTCTCTCTCCTGACCACCAGGGGGCGACGACTCTGGTTGTATAGAAGTCTATGCTTCATGTGTTAAAGCTGCATTCTCTTTCCTGACCACCAGGGGGTGACTCCTCTGGTTGTATAGAAGTCTATGCTTCATGTGTTAAAGCTGCATTCTCTCTCCTGACCACCAGGGGGCGACTCCTCTGGTTGTATAGAAGTCTATGCTTCATGTGTTAAAGCTGCATTCTCTCTCCTGACCACCAGGGGGCGACTCCTCTGGTTGTATAGAAGTCTATGCTTCATGTCTTAAAGCTGCATTCTCTCTCCTGACCACCAGGGGGGCGACGACTCTGGTTGTATAGAAGCATATGCTTCATGTGTTAAAGCTGCATGTCCAAGATGGCGGCTGCAAGGCTTCAAAAACCTCAGTCCACAAACCGATGTGTGACATCATGACGTCCACTCATATCATATTGTGTATACACACACCCTCTTAAACTTGGCCACCAGACAGGAAAAAAAGTGCTCAAAGACTGTGTGCAGAAAGAAGTAAACTGCTTTTTTATTGAGTGTGTGTGTGTGTGTGTGTGTGTGTGTGTGTGTGTGTGTGTGTGTGTGTGATGGACGACCGGCTGAACGAGGCCT